>NC_058064.1:14377500-14617500 GCF_020085105.1 Siniperca chuatsi
CCCATTTTCAAATGTTTAAACTTCTATTACAAACCAAAAACCTCGCACATATTCACTTTGCAATGACAAAACTCAATATGAGAATCATGGTTAATAGTTTTCTGATAGCTGACCAGGAGAGAAAAGGGTAGAGAGACACAGAGAGAGACTGAGAGAGAGAGAGAGAGAGAGAGAGAGAGAGAGAGAGAAAGAAGAGAGAGAGAGAGAGAGAGAGAGAGCGTTGTGGTGGGGCTCGGCCTTGTGTAGCAGGCCTTGTCTGGCCCTCGGCCCAACATTACAGCCCTAGTCCCTCTCTTCTCCCTCCAAAACCGTCTCTCTTTCACACACACAAAAGGCCGACCTGGAGTGCAGAACTGCAGGTAGGAGCACCAGAGGCGAGATTAGCTTGGTTTCATCTGAAATTCAAAGCCCATGCCACGTTTCCCCCCTGGTTTGCCTATATTCGGTTAAGCCTCCTCTCTCTGGATAGTCACGTCGCCCTGAAGGAAACAACACCCAGACTTAACGTTTAAACACACCAACATGTAGATCGGGTCAAATGGAGCCGCACTGTGGCGTTTGTTTCATATTTGTGTTTCATTGTTTTGTCAAAAGAAAACCTCTGCATGTGTGCATGAATACACACACACACACACACACAGGCATACATGCACACACACACACACACACACACTTACCTCCACACCCACACACACACTCCAGACTTACCCACTTGTCGACTTGAGACTTGAGGCAACTGGCACACACATCACAGTCATCAGCTATCCGCGGTAAAGCGCCAAAATCTCCCTCCGTAGCTGTTCACGGTATGTCCACATATCCTCTCTGTAGAGAAGGGCAGAGAAGGAGCTCGGATTCAGTCACACAGCTCTGCACTCCCTGCAAGGAGTAGGCGGGCACGCCAACGAGAGACCCATTCAGAGTCCCAGAAAGTGCCAGCCTCCCTGTCTGCCTCAAAGCCTTGTCTATATGTCTGTCTGCCCCTCTGTCTGGGTTTTACCCTATCAATCTGGCCACCTTACCCCCCAAACCCGTCTCTAAGCCTCGGGTAACCTGCCTAACCTCAGCTAACTGCTTTCTAATATTTACAAACTGGCTCCCCTAGCTCTCCCCTGTCTGCCACCTTCTAGTCTGAGACTGTCAGGGCCCGCCACAATAAGGTGGCCATGTGGGTTTCCCATGGAGTCGCGTGTTCCTCCCGTCTGGCAGTTAACAAGGCTTTGAATGAGGAATGTTAGCAAACAGAGCTGCTGAATGTTGGGTGAATGCTAAGCCAGGGAGCCAGTCAGATTGCAGCACTGGCCCGGGCATATGAATAATGCAGAAGACTCACAGGGAGGAGAGGAGGCAAGGCTCCGCCTCCCACTGCCCCTTCCCAACTCCACCTGCCCCTCCTTCTTTTCCCCGCTCGAAACTCAAATGCCTTCACGGGAGCAAGAGAGCAGAGGGGGGGAAAGAGAGGATTCAAGATCTCTGCTGCTACTTACTCATGCAATACAAAAAAACAGTCCTGCAAGAGAATAGCTACATATGCACACACATGTTATCACTACAAATCAGTTCTTGAAACATGCCACTTTTTTGCCTGTCGTTGGGAAGTATCTCACTCTTTTTTTGGCTTTTTGTGTCTTTTGTTTGGAATTGGCACCTGTCCCAGAAAAAGCCCCGTCGCTGCTCCGCCCTCCTGCTCCCCTTTCACTGGAGACTGCCCATGAGAGAGAGAGAGAGAGAGAGAGAGAGAGAGAGAGAGAGAGGGGGAGAGAAAAAGAAGGAGAGAGAGAGAGGGGAAGAGTGCGTGAGGAAGAGAGGGTGGGGCAGAAAACCCAAAAGAGGGAGAGGTTTAGAGATGGAAAGGGTGAAAAGGAGGAGGGCAAAGGAGATAAGAGCACAAGAAAATACAAGAGAAATCAAGATAAATGCACAGGTAACACGAAATCAAGCAGCTGGTCAAACAACATGCTAAAAACAAACTGCTGTCTTCGTCCTCAGCTTCAGGGTAGACTCACGAGAAAAGGAAGCATGGCGAGCACTCACGAAGCACGTGCTCGAAAAGCCTTCGCATCACGGTAGGGCACAAACCAAAACCACTGATTCTACCCAGTCCAGTTTAACTCTACTTATAACAACCCAGAAGCAGCAAAAACTGACCAAATGCATGCGATCAGTGCCCGCAAGTGAAGAAAATGGGGATCCTGAAAAATGTCTTCGCAAATGGCACAGCGATGTCGAAGTAGGAGTAAACCAAAGCCACTTGTTGCATGATATTGAGGAGCAGATCTTGCAGAGAGAAGTGAGAGCAGGCAGAGGGTTAAAATCCTGGGACTGGGAGTAGTAAAAAATCCCTCCCTCTTTTGGCACAGACTAGCTAAAGGGGAGGGCCCGCCTGTAGAAATAGCAGCAGAGCGTTTTTCCCCTCTTTTTTTTCAGAGCTGCAGCGTCCTAGTCTACCCTCTCGCATGTGGCCGGGACCCAGGGAGAGAGGAGGAGGAGGAGAGCGATGGATAGAAAAAGAGCAAGAGCCGAGAGGGGAGGGGGAGAGATAGGGAGGGGAGAAGAGCTGTGAGTGGAGGAGAAAGGGCTCAGCTGATGATGAAACAGGGACGTGTAGGAGTGAGTGCGCACTGCGTGTTTTCATCACCGGTGTGACGTGCGTGTGCACGAGGCGGGGTGGGGAGGGAGCTGGGGGGGAGACAGTGCACTTCTCCTGAGGAGGAGAGTCACAGCAAACAAATGATTAAAGGATTCTGGGACAACTTGCAACACCTAACTTTGTTATTCATGGAAAAGATTAATCATCTTTTCAGCTGCTGCTGCTTTGAGTTCAATATCAGACATTTGTCTTTGACCTATATGTCCTTTATCACAAAACTTCCAGGGGGCAATGGAAGCAATAGCGTTTCTCAAATAAAGGCCGAAAAAATTAAGTCTGACACGATCACTGATGAATTACTGATTCTTTTTTTCGGCCACAGACACGTAATGAGTTGAAAAGCTACATTGACTGTTTTGGCACGCAATCAAAGCTAGATAAGCACCTGGGTGCGACTGCCGTGCCATGATTGCAACAGTGAACCATGCTGTAAAATCCTGTAATATTTACCGCAGTACGCCCGCCATGTGCCATTACTAGGCCACCCTCGCCTTGCTGCGATCTGCAGCAGCGGTCCTGCGTGCGAATAAGGAGAGGAGAAATGTCGGGCAGTAACCGAACGATAAAATGGACTCTGCTGATGACTCCGCTCGTGTCCTGCACCCTCCTTCCCCCTCCGCTTCAGTGTCCAGCCTATTCTGTCTCCCACCCTTTCTTGTCCTTTCAGTAGCACTGTTATAGCCTACAGTAATAAACAGCCCTCCTCTGAACAGCTAGTGTTAATTTAAGCCTGCATGAGTAGGATCTTTTTTATGTTTTTTGTGCCAGATACCACCCCTGCTGTCTTTCTCTCTCCCCCTGTTTCATGCACACCTACCAACCTCTGCATCAGCCTGCTGAAGGTTATTCACACCCGTCCGGTTTCCACCCGACTTCCCTCCCTTCCCTCTGTGGCCAAAGTGCTGTAATGCCCCTTAGCTGTTTGCAACAGATTCCCCCATGGCAAAAAACCCCCAACTTCCTCTCTTTTGGACGCCATTCCCCTCCCCTCCAGTCTTCTCTTTCCCAAAAGAAACCCAGAACTCAACACAGGCAAATTTTTTCCCCTCCTCTCTCCCCAAAGTAGCAGCCGCACAAAAGAGAGGGGAAAAAGGGAAAACTGTCCAAAGAAACGACAGATCTCACATCATGGAGCACGGCTAGCTGATCTTGATTTCAATCTGTCTATTTTGCTCACGCAGAGTCTAAAGGGAAATTGCACACATTGAAACAAATAAAGGTGGGAAAACCTCCTCATATATACTTGACCCTTTTCTCATATGTGTGTTTTTTTACTGTGGAGAAGTACACGAAGACCAGAGCGACTATGAGCGATTTAACAGCAAACTAATATGGCCGCTTGGTTAGTTGCAGTCTCTCTAACCTCCTCACTCTCATTCCTGGAGGCTGAAAGAAAAGGCGTTGCGCTGCTCTGTGTGTGTGTGTGTGTGTGTGTGTGTGTTTCTACCTCAGAGGACGGACCCAGGGAGAGCGAGAGAGGGAGAGACAGAGAGTGAGTGCACTTGTCTTGCCTAACTCTCCTCAGCTTTTCTTAAATGAAACTCAGATTCCCTGTGTTCTGTGTACTGCTGCACCATCCGAATATCAAAAACACACAACGCACGGATGCAAAAACTTCCAGTCGTGACAAATGAGCACGAGTGAGACAGAAATCAGGTTACAACAGAGGTTCAACGCGAGGCAGCCGTTGATTTCAGTGCACTTTATCAAGATATAAATTTGCTCGTGTCCCTTGATGAGAAAAACGGATCGAGCACCAAACAGTCATCAGACTGAACCCTGTGACGTCACATCTCGCCACGTCTTTGAACCAATTGCAATCGCTCCAAGTATAAAATGCCACTACAACTTCATGCTGAATATAAATCAAACAATAGTGTAAACAAATGCATGTTTCATCAGCAATTTGAAGAGTCCCTTAGCCCTCCTCATCTATCTAAGACACTGTTCCTGCTAGTCAGTTGTTTACCATCTAACATGTGGCAGGAATTCAAAAAACTTGGCAGAGCCTGTTGCACCGTACGTCGTGGAGAGTTCACTTGAGGATACGACTCTGGTTTTGGCTCAGCTGCCAACTTCTGACACTGTAGCCCTCTGCGCTGCCTCGCCCCTGCAGGAGCGGCCTGCGTAATGCTGCCATTGATGAAACTCCAATATTAACAACCTCATTTATGACACCTCAAGAGTACACAACCTCAATTTTTTTTCATCAAGCCCCTTCACCTCCAGGTTAAATCGAAGCTGTGCTCTGCCTTACCACACATTTATTGTCAGTGTGTTAAAGCATTTTGAACTGTTAATATTTGATAAGCATGCAAGTCATATTTTAAAGCTCTGTGTATCTCAGCTGAAACACAGTAGGTAAAGAAAAAAGAGAAGCTGCAGTAAAGTGATTAGCTTTTACTACACAATCTTTCAAATCTGCCATAATCAAAAAGATGCAAAGGGAAGGGGAATTAAATACAAAACACTGTCAAATAAACCGACCGCAGTAAATGTGTCAATGATGCACAACTCATGTTGCACAGTGGCAACATGGCAGTGAATGTCTCAGAGTCATAGTGAGTTGTAGTTCACTCATGAGGTGAAACAATGGAGTTGTTGATTCAGTGGTCTTATCAGAGCCCAAGCACCTTCACATCCGTATGAATCATCCCGCGAATCCACTGCGACAAACACAACCAATCAACATACACAGATTCAATTTATAGCACACACACACACTGCTCGGTGCTGTACTGCCCTGGGACAAGCAGTACTTGAGAATAATATGAGCCACAATATTTTTAATACTCTGTGGCAAAAAACATACAGTGTAAATATAGACAAACCACAACATGCATTGTAATTAAATAACAAATTATTTTTATAGGAAGTAGAAAAGATTAGTTAACAAACAGCTTTCTCTTAGAGGAAATTCATCATTAGACACAGCACAAAAAATATATATAAATGTATAATCCATTTCTGCACCAAAAATGCAATTTCTTCAACGTATTACTTGTAGGTTTTAGTCAGCAGTGAATAAAATCCAGTTAAATAAGTACAACCACCTGGGAATGCCAGTAAAGAGAGATGTGACACTCTCTGAAGTAGCTACTTCTGTGAATACATGACTTATTGCACGTAAAATGACAAAGTTTGGGTCTTATTTACAAGCTCAAGACCTTGTCCTGAATGACAGTAAATCAAACATATAATCCCTGTTGTATTTTCACCCAGTAAGTTACAGCCATCTATACGTTCACACTAAAACACACACACTTCTTCCTCCTCTCTTCGGTGACCAGTGCGGCGCACTGCTCCCTCTACAAGGTGGTCTGCTGAGGGGCCCCTCGGCAGCACGCGCCTCGACAACTTCTCTATTACAGCCCTGACCCCTAAGGTCAGTCTCTGAAGGGTTCTGAACAAAGGCCACGACCCTAAGGGTCAGAAGTGTACCGCCGGGGGCAGGCCGGGGCCCCACGGCAAAGGGAGCGTGCTGTTTGCTTTGAAAGGTAAGGATCACTAACACAGAGGCCTAATAAGGATTAAGGGGCCATCCCCTTTGGGATGTCATTCTGGGGCCTCATACATCAGTCTCTATTAACCTCCATGACCCCCGGCGGCCATTATGGGGCTACGGGTCACAGTCGCTCACACTGCAGAGCTGTAAAACCTAACGTCGCATGCAACCTCTAACACAGGTCCTGCTGATTACACGGACAAATTGTTCTAAGAGGTAAACGCCTTGTCAAACAGGACACAGGCCTCCTTTTGAGGAGTTTTGCCTGTCAAGGCAGCTTTCATCTTGTTGCAGTAAGTGGAAGATTTCAGTTTTTTAGGAAGGTACTTTAAGGTAAAAAGTTATCAGCCATCAGGTTAGCTGTCTCAGTATTAAAACAAAACCCTGAAGGGTCTTATAAAAAAATGTAATGTACATCTGAAAATCAAGTGAAAGCAATAGAATTTATTTTTTTCACTTTCATAAAGAGCTAGAGAGTTTGGCAAAACTTCGACAAAAGCAGGTGAGCAAGAACCGAGAGAGAGAATCACAAAATGGAGGACAGGAGGAAACAACATGGCGGCCTGAGTGATGCAGTCACTCACACACTGCTTACAACTTGCCAAATCGCCACCAAAACATTGTACATTGTACAACATATCTCTATATGTAAAACAAAGTTATTTTTTAACAACGGTCAAAACAGAAACCTACAATGGCTTGACTGTAGGAGATACAGATACAAATTCCTTTAGTCACTTTGGGATCAAACAGATACAGAGGTTAACCCTCTGCAGTCTGTTAAGGATGAAGTGCGCAGATATATTGTACGCTTTTTATTCTGTTCATATCATATTTAATGATTTCTTCTTTTTACTCAAAAGATGTTGGGGGCAAATAAAGTATTTCAATTGTTTCAAAGTTAATAACGAGTATGAAATATAAATATTTCATGCCAGAATGAGAAGAGTCTAAACTATTATAGCATTTCTTTCTCTCTTAATATAATTGACATATATTGAATACCATCTAATACATTTATTTGAAAAACAGGAATAAACCAAATATATACATCATATACAGATCTTGATATATATAACAGTATAATTAACAAAGAGTAAAAATAAAAGTGACATTGTGAATAATTGGTAATGTGAGCCATCATAACCAGCATTCATTGCAGTAAAAAATGAGGCAAATTCAGCCAGGGATACAAATGATTTTTAACATTATTATAACATAACATTATAACATTTTTATGAATTTATGAATTCATTTATAGAATATAGGATTTTATTTAAAAGAAAAAGTTGAAAATTAAATTCAAAATTTTGATTAACCTAATAAGATAAAAGAAAATACAAGTTTGATTTTTTTTTCAAAAGGGACACTTGCAAAAGGACAAACCTTTATTCTGAAAAGATTCTGTATATTTCAACAACAAAATGATAGTAATTTTGTTTAATACGCATTCTATCAGACAGAATTTCATGATAAATTTAACTTTGAACTCTTTTCATAAACTGAACTCTGGAAAGTCATATGGCAAAGTTGAAAACAAAGATCTTTTTTTCAATCAAAGCTTTATCATGACTAAATTATATTAAAAATGCATTACAATTATTGTTTAAAAATAAGGATACAGCATTTTTAGAAACTACTCAAGCTTTAGTTTCAGTTGGAAACACTTAAAAATGAATGAGAAATTTCTCCCTCAGCTTGTGCAGTTAAAAGTGTATTGAGAAGGCTGTTATCCAGGATGTCACAACACGTTCTTATGAAACTTTAAATCTCTTTAGAAAGGTGGGAGACTAAAAATACATTGTAATTGTCAAGAAAAGAAGCGGCCATGGATGGAGTACAAAATCATTTGGGTTTCAGACCTTTCAGACATTTCAAATGTGTAATTAAAAAAATCATTCTTTTCCAATGCACTTGTCATTACTTCAGATTGCTTAGATCTTACACGTTTGTTTTTTTATCATTTCACATTTGAACTTAGTATTAAATACATGTATAGATTTTCTTTACTCTATAAAAAGATTTTTAAGACTTTTATATTACAAATGTACAAAAGGGTAAAGCAGGTGACTGAAACTCTAAATAAACAAAGTGGTATATGCCTGCAAGGTCAAAAAAATGTTCTCGAGTGTTTTCCGAATACAGTTCACACTTATCAAGGGCACTAACTGAGCACTTTGATTCAAATGTATTTCTTTGATAATCATTAAGCCACTCACCTCTGAAAACCGAGCTTCTCTGTGTGGAGGGAGCCCATTCGGCAGCAGAGCAGGGCAGAGCAAAGGTTGGAAAAGAGGAGAGACGAAATGGACCTGCGCTCGCTAGAGACAAGTGTCCTAAACAGCTTTTAAAACAGACAAACAGACAATAAATCCCAAACAAGCAGCACTTTGACAGCTTCACAGCTCGTCCCTTTCTGCAGCTCTCTCATTAAAGTTAGGGCAGTGCTTTGGGAGAATCATCGTCCTACTTTCAGTTAACCATGAGACTCCCCTGTCTAGGTCATTTCACAACTGCCAGGTTTATTAGAAAAGTTTGGTTTCTAATTTATCCAACAGAATACACTGCCCATGTCGAGGACATTAAAAAAATTTAATTACAGGGAATTATTATCCGGGGAACAAAGAAACGCCACTGTGATCCTTGGCAAAAAGGGCTTTTTTTCTATAATTTGTAATAACAGTGTGGAGCATGACAAAATTTAATTTACAACTAAACTGATGCTGCTACCTTGGTCTTATTCAAGCCTCGAAATATTCCGCAATGCTAGATGTCACAGTAAAAATGCTCAAATTAGTCAAATGCTCTCAAGGCTGCAACATTTCAGCCCAAACATTTGTGTCATTTTTGTACAGTTACTCTGGAATAACTTGTTAATAATAATGCTAAAAACAATTACAAAAAACAAAACTGCAGACAGGTTAAAAAGATACATCAAAAAAATAATTCAGATGCATTTTTTTTATATTTGAAACTTACCCCTCTTCTTCCCTCCTCCCAACACTAACACACACACCTCTCCTGATTCCAAGCTACTTGCTGCTCACATTTTAGGGTCCATCCCGCATTAATAAATGATCATTTTTGCAGCTCTTTCCAAACATCAGCTTACATGCAGGTCTTTGGCATTCTCAGGGAGTGGTACCACCTCTTAAAGGGTTCGGACCTGCTGTTGGTTCTAGTTTAATGCCACGTCACAGAGCCACTGCACCCTGGATGGGCCTGCGTGACCTAGCTCGGCCCAGATAGGAGCCCTTCGCACCCCCAGCCCCCATCGGGACCGTACACCCACATTTCATACAAGGAAGGTGGTGGCGGAAGAAGGGGGGATGATGTGAAGCCATGTTTTATTTTAACTGTAACCTCTCTGTCCTTCCTGTGATTTCCCCTCTGTCCTCTTCTCAATTCCAAAAATCAGGCATTTATCTGACTGAGTGACAGCATGTTCGTTTCAGTCTCCTGTATCCAGTTCAGCTGACTAAGGGTTCAGGAACGCTCCAAAGAGTGTTTGTTTGATTTCATATCGAACACAAGTCTGCACACACATATATGCGCACACGCGTCTGGAGTTGTCTGGGTGACACCTGGTAACACAAGGCACGCAAGTACGTCTACATGAAACCAACAGTATCTATTTATGTGAGCAATAAATTCACAAGAAAAGGTTCTGATTTTAGAAGATTAATTTGTATAATTTTTTATTGCTGGTTTACTGTGGTTTAATAAGGAAAATATTCCCAGACAGAGAAAAAGTGTGTGTGTGTGTGTGTGTGTGAGTGTGTGTGTGTGTGTGTGTGAATTAATGATCTACTCAAGGACGTCCACGTAGCACGCTAAAATTGAAAAATGAAGAGTGCTAATAGGTCGGAGCGTCTTCTAACTGCCGCAGCCATCGAGTCTTGATGCTAGTGATTTATCTTTAATTGGATTTTACAGAGGGGTCTCCCAGCGGGCGTCGGCGGTCTCAATTCTCAACTGTCCCTACAACTTTATGCAAAATGTACAGACAAATAAGCAAAGTTGGCCTGGCAGTAAGCAGAAAATGCAATTAAAGCTGAAATGTGAAAACCATTCTACATCTGACCTGCATAATTATTGTTTTGTAAATCTATACAGCAGCACAGAAAAATATTCATCTGCATATTTTTACATATATTTCATGTGAAAACACTGAACACTTTTTTTGGTTTGTTCTGTCTTTCCCTATTCATGGCTGACCTCGATATTAACCCCAAATTATTGTTAAAAATGAAGCCTTGATCTAATTCTTCAAACAATGTATAGCATTCATTTTGCTTTAACAAAGGTTTGCCTGGACATTAACAGATATGTCAGAGATTTTAAAGTATGAGTCTACAAACATTATACTAGAACTATACTATATACTATACTCTAGAACTATATGATATTTATATTATACTTTTATTTTTAGACATATTTTCTTGGGAGTCTTTACTGAGCAAAATGTCCAGCAGAAATACCAAACATTAATAAACCACTATCTCTTACTTTAAATCAAGTGTTTTTTTTGCTTAAAGTATTAACTCACTGTGGTCTCTACTGCAGTGTGCAGTCTAGTGAGAGGGGAAAAGAGATGCTGGCTCTCAGGGGTTAAGATGCTAGCAGTCATGTGCCTGTCGGCTGCAACAAAAGCCTGCCTATGTAGGGTGCATACAGATGGTGCAAGCTCCTTTGTGTGCAGCGTTTCACACGTCGCAGCCTCGGAGCTGCCAGGTCTGGCTCTCTGGGCCTGGCTACAGGCCTAGCTAGCAGCTTGTAGCACCTGACGCTGGGCTCTCACTTTGCTTTTCTTTGCTTGGGACACAAGTGCAGCAACTTTTGAAAGATAATGGAACAGAAGTCCAAATAGTGGGTCACACAGCTCAACACAAACAATCGCAACAAAATACAGCACAGCAGAGCATGGCGCTGTAGCCAGGCGGGCTCAGATCAGCACGACAGAAGCAATTGTAAGCATGCCTCCCACTTAGGTCTGCCACAAAATATTTGATTTTTCCCTCCTCTGCTGTCTGTCAAATACACCTGTAAAACACTCTTCAAGACTACTTGTAATGTGCTGATATAAATACAACCAGTGCATGTTTTAATCATGTGTACAGTTGTGCATGATGTGTACATAGTTTTGTATCCTTCTATATACACTATGTCTGTATATTCTGCTATATTTATGCTACGTTCGCCAAGTCTCTAAGGCAAGTTCCTTATAGTGTGCATGTTAGTGTACACAGTGATTAAACTAGCCTGGAACAAGCTTTAACATGGGAGTACAGACCTTCCCAAGCAAGAAACTCATGGATTTGAAAATGTTTTTTCTCAGTTTTTCTCTACAGAAATGATTCATCTGCCCTCAACACTGGAAAAAAAAATCCATTTTTGTATACATATATTTGGTGTGCAAGGACTCTCACAGCATGCACTTCCTACCTGTGTTCAGACATAAACTAGACATTATTATACACATTGAAAACTAAAACTTTTTTCTTAAGCTTTACACGGTCAATTTAATGCAAGAGTTTATTTCATTGTGGAGTATTACACAAATGGGGATTCTGCCAGCAGTATACAGCTCAAATGATGTGTTGTAAAAGAAAATCACTTCTCCTATGCTTGTATTTAAACCATACAAGGACTTGACCTTGAATAGGACATTAAGTTTCATTCTGCACTATACAGTATATACAAAAGAATGCTTCAGGACAATGTCACTGTGGTAAATACCAATTGTGTGTCTGACTGTTTGTTGAAGGTTATTACATTTTGATAAAACCACACTGTAAACAGAAAGAGTGATAAAAGAGGCTGAGGGTGATTGTGTGATATTGCTGTATTCCTCGCAATTATCAAAACAAACATATACAATAGGCAGCTGTCAACAATGTGTAAAATCTGACACTACCGTTTTACAGTATATTCACTCATGAGGTACTCAGGCGGAAGCTCTTACACAGAGTGAGTGAGCAGTTGGGGGGTTTGCTGTCCTGCCTGAGGACCCTTCAGTAGCACACCTGGCTGTTAGGAGGATGCAGCCTTTGACATTTTAAATGCAGGACAATCTCTCTGAGTACTAGGACCCTCTGCTGCCCTAACTGCACTTAAAACACACATAAAATAGATGGAAATGCTGTGGTGGACTGGCATTATTTTATTATTTCAAGTGCAAAATCATTACATGTATAAGCATTTAGTCGATACAAAAATACTTGTTCACTGTGCTATTGGTTTTGGATTGTGAAAGCCCCGAGCTGGCCATATGAGCGACAGAGGCTACACTACACATGTAAAATAGAACCATAAAAAGTAAATTCTGCTATCCTTCCAAAAATCACAATAAATCTTTAATGAGACAATACGCTGTTCTCTCTAGATATTCTCCTCAAATAGGCTTGCTGGCACAAAAACAACAATATTAAAACTACAATATATTATTACAATGTTAGGACCAATACTGGGTGTAATGTTTTTGCTAAAAGCACTTCCACACAAATTAGCAAGCTAATATTTTACTTAGACGTATGAAATTATTTTAACGTGACTATTAGAAGCTTTTATATGGCTAATAACATATATTAGAAACAGAATTTAAAAATTGTTCTCTGTTGGCAGTCACTGCATTGAAAAATTGCATGTTAGCACTCCTTTCAAAGAATATGAGCACTACTAGCCCTAAGCTAGCTTGACATTTTTAAGCTAACAGTCTCCATTAGTTTTCAATAGGAATGCTAACAATGCTAAAAAGCTTTTTTTTTGCTTCTAAATACGAAAAAAGGAGACTTTTTTCTATAATGTGTCAAGTTCCTAGAGAAGAAAGTATCAAACTAAAAGTCCTTCAAGCAAAGTGTTACATTATCTCTTTAGAAATGGCTCAATGGTCATTTATCCTGCCATCACACTTGCAGTGAAGCTGGTGAGGTGCAATTAGCTCCCACATATTGCCACGTATTGTTCCACACCATGTTACAAATTTTATTAAGAGTGTAAATACTCCAGGATCAGGAGATGAAACTCTGCAGGCCTGCAAACACAAATGTGCCGGTGTGTATGTGTAAAAAAAGGCTCTGCTCTCTTTCTTTTACACACGCACACACACAAAACAAAACAAACCCTCTCTGTCACTCAAACAAGCTGCTGCTATAAGTTGTATGTTAATTAAACCTTTGTCAGTATAGCCTGGAGAGTATTAGCTCCTATTTTCTGACCATGCACCCTGCTGTTACCAATCATGTCCTAAAACACATACACACAGACACACACACACACACACACACACACACACACACACACACACACACACGCACACACACACACTTATACACATGTATACACACCACATGCTTGAGTTACATACTACCAGGACAAGCCGGCTGGGTGCCTGACAACCACAGCGACAGAACAGACGTGAGGGAGGGAGAAAAAAAAGGTACCCTAGCGTGTTAGTTTTCTGCCAGGGAGTCCCTATTGACCTGTTAAACCTTTGTGACTGGAACAAATGCAAATGGCGCTGACTTGTTCACACAAAATACTAAAGGCCCATTCAAATGAGGCCCTGGGCCACAATGCAGCAGTGGCCGAGAGCTCTGTGGAGGCAGGGCAGCCCCCAGTCTGAGAGAGCGAGACAGAGATTCTTTTAGCCATTGCATAGTTCATTCTGGATGTCTGGTGGAGAGCAACCATCCACTCTCATTACTTCTCCTTCATGAACACAGACACACACACAAGATAAAGTTACCTTACACCTCTGCAGTAATTCTGGCCTTACTAAATCACAAACACTGTTACACTGCCATGAACTTTACCCCATAATTACCTTGAATGTAATACTTTGTAATTGGATGCCAGTGGACCTGAACTGTTCCTGTTATCAAGCATGACACCAGTCATGCAGACACTGCTTAATCCATATTGACTTTTGCAAGGACAAAGTCTATGTGGCCAATATCATATCCTACTTTTTAATTCTGTTCAGTGGTATAGAATAGGAAATGAAGAGAGAGACCAAGTGGGAAAGAGAGATGAGAGGGGGAGAAAGTGGCAGAGAAATACATAGATATGATCTTAAATAGAGAATAAAAAACAAATAAATAACAATATGAAAGAGCAGCTTCCCTCTTGGACTAATCATTCAAATAAGCCTAATACAGGGCAAACAAATTATTCCAATAGTAAAGGAAATGATGAGTAGGTAGCCCATAATACTGTAGTAAGATTTTGTGTGCATGTCAAAAAACAAAAATGTGAGTAAGGTGTTTACATGTCAGGGAAATGGAAGAAAGCCAGACAACCCGAGGTTTTCCATAATCAGAGTATGAGCTATTCAAACTGAGATATGAGAATCAAGCCACAACAGGGTTAACTGGGTTACAAAAACAAAATTCTTCTGCATGTAAATGTAGTCACTGATGCTAAAAATGAATGCAGTCAAGGGACTGTGGGATACTTTGGGATGAAAATATCAAAATATCAAAATGGCAAACAAACCACCTTTAAATTTAACATGAACATTTTATGTGTAGGACAGAGACTCAGTTCTGTGATCACCTGATTGTAAATGTGAAAAGGATGCAGCTTCTGTAAAAGACAAATCTTCAACTGATACTAAAAGAATTAGCTTTTTTTTAACAGTATACAGCACATTAGGCTCTTGGAAGTCATGGAGGACATTCTTGTTCCATCTCTTCTCTCCAAATAAGAGATTAGTAGGAGCCTGAGGATGGCTCTCACCAGCACATCTGGACAACACCTAATCTGTGGCTCGCTGCCTACTGGACCTTCACTAAACTGGTTCTATCAAATGAAAGGTTTTATTTCAAAAGTAGGGATGAGGTGGGAGGTAAACCAACCACCCTAAGTCACTTTATACATCCTCTCAATCCAATACACTGTAAATGTGTAGAAACTAAATTAATAGTATATATTAGATTACAAATTGTTTCATTTGTAAATGGCATAATGGATTTTGTCTGAATTCACATGATTAGTAAATTTCATGAAAAAGAAAGTAACTTTCATATTTTTGACAATTAATTTAATATTGTCGATATGCAGTATGAAACTGCCTAAAGCACTAACTTGGGTCACAATGTCAGCCAATTCCTAGTCTCACATTTTCCTTGTCTGATTTTTTTCCCTGCCATGTACTAACTCTCCTGTCATTTAAGCTCCTACCACTCCCACCTGCCTTGCATAACCCCTGTGTTCCTGCCATTCTCCATCACCCAACCTCCCCCACCCACCTGCGCACCTGTTCCCATTTCCCCATCAGCCCAGTTGCATATATCGGCCCACTTCCATTCATTCCCAGATCGTCTATTGTGCTTCTGCCTTAAGGTTCCGGCCATTTTCTCTGCCTGCCTGAGTTTTGCCTGTTATGGACAGCATGTTCGCCACTCAGCTGGGCATCAGCCAGGAGCCCCTAGCCAAGCCCATGGAAGCTAACGCCCTCCTCTGCTTGGTGACTCACAGAACTGTCCCCGTCTGCCTAGGCATGTCAGGTAATCATCATGAAACACTCATCTTTCACCTGATAGCCACACCTCAACTGCCTGTCATTCTGGGGTTTCCATGGCTCATCAGACATAATCCACACATTGACTGGTCCTGGAGTTATTTTGGGCTGGAGTTGCCACGGTCATGCTGTGTGTCTTGAATCTGCCCTGTTCCTAGTGATTCCTCTGCATATGAGTTTCCAGATCTTTCTTGAGTTCCTTCTGAATAACTGAATTTGAAAGAGGTCTTTAAAAAAGCTCAAGCCACCTCTCTGCCTTCGCCTTCTTCATCGCCATGGTCCCTATGACTGCACCATTGACCTCCTCCCGGGCATGTCTCCACCCAAGGGGCGGCTTTATTCACTGTTCGCCCCTGGACCTCAAGAAAAGGAGAAATACATCAGTGATTCCCTGGAAACAGGTATCTTCTGGCCCTCCTTGTCACCAGCAGGGGCAAGCTTCTACTTTGTGGACGAAAAGGACAAATCCCTCCGTCCCTGCATCAACTACCGGGGTCTCAACAACATCACCGTCAAAAACATGTACCCTCTCCAACTAATTTCCTCAGCTGTCCAACTGCTACAGGGGCCCAGTCTTTTTCATAGTTACACTTCAGGAATGTTTATCACCTGGTACGCATTAGGGAGGGGGGTGAGTGGGAGACTACCTTTAACACACCAAGCGGCCACTATAAATATCTGGTGATGAAGTTTGTTTTTGGATATTTGGATGACAGTCTGATCTTTTCCAAGACCATGCTGGAACATGTGCGGTGTGTCCGTCAAAGGCTGCTGGAGAACCAGCTGTTCATCAAGGTGGAGAAGTGTGAGTTCCATGTCTCCAAGGTGTTGTTCCTGGTGTTCAATGTCACTGCAAGCAGCATCCAGATGGACCCCACCAACATCAAGGCAGTCATGGACTGGCCTGTCCCTTCCTCTCACAAGCAGTTGCAGCACTTCCTGGGGTTCACCAAATTTCTATCGGCACTTCATCTGGAACTACAGTTCTGTGACAGGCGCCCTCAATGCCTTCACCTCTCAGAATACTCCCTTCATGTGACCTTCAGGGAGTTAAAGCGCTGTTTCACCACAGCTCCTGTCCTCACCCTTCCCGATCCCTCAAGTCAGTTTGTGATGGAGGTCGATGCCTCTGACACAGGAGTGGTTGCTGTTCTCTCCCAGTGATCCATCCAGAACCAGAAGCTTCACCCCTGTGCGTTCTTCTCTCACAAACTATCCCCAGCGGGGAGGAACTATGACATTGGCAATCATGAACCACTAGCTGTCAAGCTAGCTCTGTCTCTTCAGTCACACACTGAACATCCAGCTCCCAGTGGTTGTCCTGCTAATCACCTTTTTGTCCCAGCTCACCTTGGCTGGCAAGTCCTCTAGTCGGGGCAATCCTCTTGCCTGGCCTGTCCTCCTGGGGTTGGACACACACTGGCTCCCCTACGTCAACAATTCTCGTGGTCCTCAATGGAACAGGACACCAGGGAGTTTATTGCTGCCTGCCCGGTCTGCTCTGAGCACATAAACTCCTGCAAGGCTCCCACCGGGCTCCTCCAACTGCTGCCTTTTCCTCATCACCCTTGGTACAACACTTCTCTGGATTTTGCTTCCCTCTGATGGTAATACAGTCATTCATATGGTTGCAGACCATTTTTCCAAAACTGCTACAACGAAAATTACAACAAGTTTCTTTCACCTGCATGGTGTCTCCAGAGATATCATTGCTGACTGGGACCTCAATTCACCTCTTGTTTCTGAAAAGAGTTTTGCAGTCTCTTAGGTGCCATCTTCAGCCTTTCCCCTGGGTTCCACCCGCAGTCCAATGGGCAGTTCTGCCACCGGCCTATCTCTATTCCAGTGCTCCTTCGCCTATCAACCAGCACTCATCCCTGAACAAGAGAGCGAGGCCAGCGTCCCCTCAGTCCACGCTTTTTTTGTCCCTGCACCTGGATGAGGGCCCGCATCTCTGACTGCACTCCAGCCCCTCGATGTCCCAGCACAGGTCTGGTTGGCTACGTGACCCCTCAGAGGGTGGAGTCCAGGAAATTGGCTCCTCACTTTATGGACTCCTTCACCATCTCCAAAGTAATCAACCCGGCTGCAGTCTATCTTTAATTGTCCCAGTCAATGCGGATCCACCTCACTTCCCATATCTCCCAGGTCAAGTCTGTGAGGGAAAGAGCCCACTTCAGCCCTCCCCCAGACCCCCACCACCCCCATGGCTCATCAATGGCCAACCTGTCTTCACCGTCAGGTGCCTCCTAAAGTCCTGCTGGCTTGGTAGGGGTCTCTAGTACCTGGTCGAGGAGTGCTCCTTGGTTCTAGCCTGGGGCATTTTGGATCCATGCCTTGACCGAAGAGTTTCACTGCAGTCACTCATATTTTCCTTGTCTGCTTTCCCCCCCGCCATGTGCTAACTCTCCTGTCGTTTCAGATCCTGCCACTCCCACCTGCCCTGCAGTAACACCTGTGTTCCCGCTATTCCCTATAACCTGACCTGCCCCGCGCACCTGTACACCTGTTCCCACTTCCCCATCAGCCCAGTAGCATACACACTTCCATTCATTCCCAGCCAGATCATCTATTGTGCTTCTGCCTTAGCGTTCCAGCCATTTTCTCTGCCTGCTTCAGTTTTCCATTTTATGACCCCCCGCCTGTAGGGCTCCAGACTAACTTTTCCACTAGTAGCACTGGTGCTCTCTACTGAAGATTTTAGGAGCACCAGCACAAAATTTAGGAGCACCACTTAAATCGACATGGAACGCAACACATTCATATTTTTTCTATCTGAACTGTATTACTGATAAATGCTTTGGTAATAAATATAACCCGGTGATACACCACCACACACACAACCCACACCACACTTCATGTAGCCTAAACATGATTACTGAACAATATTTATAACAATAACTTAGTAAAATAGATTTAAAATATAACAAGGGGAAGGAGGCTGGCTAGAAGGAGCACATACTGCCACAATAGCACTGGCATTCTGGCTCTGGCTAAATCTATTGTCCACTGCAGATGCACTATCCACAATCTGGATGAGTAACTAGTATAAATTTGTGTATTAGTATAACATTAAATAAATAGTATAATGTTAATATAATAGTATAATGTCAGTATTATATAAATATAATTATATAATGTTAGTATATTCATTATAATTTCATATAATAGTATATTATATAGCCTACTACTAGTATTAATTCCAGTTGGACAATACAGTAGTTTAAGAAACACACAACCAACATTTATAATTTTTGTAGGTTTTGTTCCTTCATTAAATCCTTGTGCAAGACAAATTGTCTACATCTGTGGTTATTCTCTAATTTGTTAAAGTACTACCTTGTCAATAACCATAACCATTCATGGATAACAATGAGTTCAACATTTCGAAAGTTTACTGTAGCACATCAACCTCTTTATAATGTCCCGCCCCATCCAGGCCGTGATTGGTCGGTTCACGAAAAGTGACCCGTCGACTTTATGAAAAGTTGAACATGTTTCAACAAAAGGCACCCGATTTAGCTAAAAAGCCAACTAACCAAACCCAAACCTTGCTTATCTTATCCCTGTTGTCTTCTGTCTTATGGCTTCAGCTGCAAAACATTGACTAACAGTTGAACTGGTATTGGAGGAGGATGTGGGCTGGTGCATAATCAAAGTTGGCCGGCGACACGTCTCTCTCGCTCTTGTTTTGTATAATGGGCTGCTCAAGCGCCCTGTGTAAACAGATTTATGTCCCCACAACATGAGTAATACACGCTCACACAAACACACACCAATCCTCGCTCCCTCTGGTGTTTCACATGATATACGATGATGATTTTTAAAAATCAAAACAAAAACGAGGGGAATATTTGCAAAGTCGCACTGGTGCTCCTAGTTATAAAATTTGGTAGCACTGTCTCCAAAAATGGTTGCAAAATGCGACTAAATGGTCGCAGTCTGGAGCCCTGGCCTGCCTTTTGGACTCCTGCTCTCTAGCCTGATCCCCTATTGGATGAGTTTGCCTCATCTCCCCTGCCTGCCTGGTCTTGACTTTTGCCTGTTTTAGGCATAACCTATCCATGAAAAATCCACTTAAATATTACTGTTTTTTAATAAATGCATCATGTTACAGAATTTTACAACACTACATAAAGAGCTGCTTTCATAGTGACAAAACTGAACATTTTGCGATTATGCTT
Source organism: Siniperca chuatsi (assembly GCF_020085105.1). Taxonomy (NCBI): domain Eukaryota; kingdom Metazoa; phylum Chordata; class Actinopteri; order Centrarchiformes; family Sinipercidae; genus Siniperca; species Siniperca chuatsi. Next base: position 14,397,363 of record NC_058064.1, read on the forward strand.
TTTTTCTTCAGTAAAAACTAAAATCCTGGCAACTTATTTTTAAATATTAAGCTAAGATAATTTTCACATTTTCAGTTGTGGGCTTTGCAAGAAAAGTAAGCTGATCGCACATCCTACAGTAGGTCGGTCGGCCATGCTGTATGTGGAGTCACACCTGCAGAGGTCACACGTGAGCCTGCAGAGGCAGGGAGAAGGGCAAAGAAAGGGAAGAGAAACACCCGAGAGAGACAGAGAGATGACAGACCAGACTTTAGTCTAACAGCATAGTTTATGAACTATTAAAGCTTGTTTTGTGAGAAGAATTCTTAATTTCTTACATATATATTGAAATAACTTTGTTTTATTTGCTAATAACTATTTTGTAGAGACACAAAAATAGGAAGTTCTTCTGTACTACAACTGAAGCAATTTTTATTTTGTAGGCCTTTATACTTTTACTCCACTACAATACATTTCTTTTCACTCCTCTACATTTATCTGTAGTACTTTGACACTTTAGGTTTTACATGCAAAGCATATTGCTTATATGATGCAGGTGGATACATTGCTAAACTTTCAACTACCCAGCACTACAAGTCATTAAATGTAGTGCCACCTGGATCAGCTACAATATTAAAACTCTGCTTTAATCAATAATTTACATATCCATTATTCAACTGAAGGGGACTATCAGAATCAGAATCAGAATCAGAAATACTTTATTGATCCCTGAGGGGAAACTCTTTTGTTACAGCAGCTCACTATCACGCAAAAAATATAATACACTATAATACAGGTCAGAAAATAAATTAAGTACTAAGTGGGTATAAATATAAAATAAGTGTGAAGTACAAAGTGGGTTTACCGGTTGATGATAATAATACGGTATAAGGTAATAGTGCATGAACTGTCAAGTTAAGTGTAGCTTATTAAGATTATAATGAGACGGAGATATTGCAGCAGTAATAGAGGTATGAATAAATATCACTAAATAAGGAATTTTAAACTGAAAAGAGTATATTGCACAGGAGTATAACACAGAACATTGCACAATTTTGTCAAGTATTGCAGAGATGTAATGATCAATGTCCAGTTTAATGACTTAGGGTCATATAGACTAACACTTGGAGGAGTTAAAGAGTTTGATGGCCACAGGCAGGAATGACTTCCTGTGGCGCTCTGTGGTGCATTTTGGGGGATGAGTCTTCCGCTGAAGGTACTCCTTTGTTTGACCAGTACGTCATGGAGCGGGTGGGAGACACTGTCCAAGATGGCATGTAGTTTGGCCAGCATCCTCCTCTCTGACACCACAGCCAGAGAGTCCAGCTCCACCCCCACAATGTCACAGGCCTTACGGATCAGTTTGTTGAGTCTGTTAGTGTCCGCTACCCTCAACCTGCTGCCCCAGCATGCAACAGCATACAGGATAGCACTGGCCACCACAGACTATTATTTGGAATAAGTAGTTCATTTTGGGAATATTTTGCTGCAAATTCATCTTCACTTTTACTCAAAAAAATGTGCATGCAGGATTTTAACAGAAGTTTTACATTGTGGTGGTACTCTTCGGCAAAGGATTTGAATACACCTTTCCCACTGGACATGACAGAAGGGCTAAAGTGCACTGAGTGTCCCAAGGCATCTCTACCCCGAACATCACAGGAAAAGGACACAGGGGTCGGCCGCCTGAGTTACCGCAACAAAATAAAAATTTAAAAAACTCTTCTGTCCCACTCCATCAGTCAAAAGCATAACCTGCTGCCAAGCATTGTTCAGACCCACAAAACTTTATTTTACATTCCAGTGAAGCTCCTAATGTTTCCAAATACACTTAATATGTCATGCTGAATTATGGGGAAATGGTATAAATTGATGCGAGAGACATGCAAAGCCTTTCTATTTTATGTACTGGTGGGGCCATAAAAAGACAGCATGTTGAGGTTGAATATTAAATTCAATACAAGCATTAAATACTGTGTCTTCAGTGAAGTCTTACATACAGAATACTGTAGGTATGTGACAGGTTTTTTTCTCACCTAGGAAATACTTAAGATTAAGAAGAACCTCAAGTTTTGAGCAGCTTAAGTGAACTCTGAACCTGATATTGATCTCATACTACTGGAATTATACTACACCCATAGACTCCTCCTATCTGGTAGTCAATGTAAGTTAAAACAAACATGATAAAATACTTGCAACCAGGATTTCAACCAGGCCAGGTATATCAGTTATAAGTCTTTTAGTCAAGAATGCTATTCATTAAGTCCATGCACATTAATTTGACATTGTTGTCACAAATGTCACTCTAAACAAGTCATAAATCTTTCCTTTAACTTTTATTCCAGCATTTTCAAGCTGAGGAACCAAAGCTGTCCTTATTGAGTAAGTTACTCATTTACTGCACAATTCACTCAAAACCACATTTTCAAATAGCATGAATTCCATGACTACAACATAATGTTCTGATTTACGAGGAGTCAAAGACATCATGTTGTTAGGATCAACTTCCTAGAAGAAAATAAAAATCATAAATTATCATGCAAGTATTTTATTTCTTCCCAGAGAGTCTCCTTAGATAAAATCCACTATGATCAAATCCCCCTAACTCTCCTGCATAATTACGACACTCCAAAACTAAAGTCAGGCATCTTTCACCATCACTGAGAAAGTGATGCCGGTGTTGCTGGACAAACTGTGGCTCATCGCTCAAATCTGATTCTGCTTATCATGGTCTGTTAAAAATATACTTGGCTGTATTGAAACATTAGACAGAGACTGTCAGTTTGAGCGTTAATCATCTTGTTTTGTGTCTTGTGTTCGCTCAGTTTCACAAGAGCTGAGGAAGGATGCTCAGAGGGTGCATTAGATTTTGAGTGCATTCTGCTTTGAAACTCTAGAAATATTATTAAGAAATGCTGATTTTATAGATCAAGTTTCAATTTCCATTTTATTCTTCAAACTTCATATAACCAGGTTAGTCCCTTTCAGATGTACAGTGTATTTTTCAAAAGATACCTGGCTAAGAGAAACATGAGCCAAATGGGTAAAATTGATGCACTATACATAACATATGCTTTGTATTAAAAAAAAGAATATATATATATGCAACTTTGCAACATTTTGGAGACATAAGGCTGCATAATACAGTAGTTCTGACCCTTTTGCATTTCAGGCATGAATCCTGAAATTGATGTCATTCTACTCAGTAAGAGTGTGAGTATAATGACTTCAGTTGAAATTGTAAGCGACAGTAATTTAGCATTTGCCCATATCTTTTTATACACATGCCAAGGGGAAGTTTGTGCGTGTTAGCATGCATGCTCACCCCGCACTGCAGTATCTGAGGCCTTGTGGTTCCAAGTCCACCTGTGTCCTCCCTTGCCCTGCACCAAAAACACAAGACAAAGAACTCAAGTCACAATTTAAGTGTGGAACGTCACCGCTCCGTTGTTTCAACCTGCACTGTGAAAAATTATTGAGATCAATGATTGATTGGCTTGTGGTTCGCACTTTTGCTGCGTGTTGTTCTTAGTGTGCCAGTACAAACTAAGCACAGGACATTCTTACTAGAACATTTTTGCTGTTACATGTCAGTGCTGTTGGGCAGAGGACCAGCTGGAATTCATTCATTCTTCTTTTCAACCATAAGTTTTGTTTGTAATTACATAATTATTTAATTAATCCCATTTATATAATATTTATATGATTTATCATTTTTCTTATGTAAAAAATATCAAAGACTTATTATTTTCATGAATTATGAGCTGAATTGAGGTAAAAGCTATTAAAAAGCCTTTATTAAATAGAAAATGACCACAATAGAGGAGATGATAAAGAAACAGGCAAGTTAGAGAACTTTGTTTTTTTTTTGCTTTGAGACTACTGAGATGCAGACTGTGCAAAAAGGAGCATCCATTCAAAATTAAAAACGTGTCCATTCAGACTGTACAATAATGAAACACTTCACTGATTCATTTTCTGCCCTTTAGGAAGGTCAAAGCACAAAGTCAGTTAGAGTCTCGGGCCTTTACGCTGATGGAGGTCTGTGTCAGGCTCAAGTGCACCTAGGCAAGGCGGAGGCTTAAAGGGACAGTTCACCCCAAAATCAAAAATACATATTTTCCCTCTTACCTGTAGTGCTATTTAGCCATCTAGATTGTTTTGGTGTGAGTTGTCGCGTTTTGGAGATATCGGCCGTAGAGATGTCTGCCTTTTTTGAATATAATAAAACTATATGGCACTTGGCCTGTGGTGCTCAAAGCGGAAAAAAATGTATTTGAAAAACTGAACAGCAATGTCTCTTTCCAGAAATCATGACCCGGTTACTCAAGATAATCCACAGACCTTGTTGTGAGCAGTTTCATGTAGGAACTATCGGTAGAAAGAAAATAGATCCTACCTGAAACTGCTCACAAAGAATCTGTGGATTATCTTGAGTAACCGGGTCATGATTTAATGATTTATGATTTTGGGGTGAACTGTCTCTTTAAGTGGACATGTTCTATGAGCAAATCAGCCCTTCTGCTATATTGAATTAAAATTCTATGTACACACAACAAGTAAAGGCAAGGAAAAGGCCACTGCATTATTCTATGAACAGTACAGTTTATTAAATACTAGAGTGTATCTCCATTGTTCTTTGCCAAACGTGTATTCGTGAATGTTTCTGTCGTGCTGCAGCAGCAGTGTGTCCTACTACGTTCTAGTTCAATCTTGCAGACAGACACACAAATCAAACAGTTAAAGATTATGCAAACACATGAAAGAGTTGAGTAGATGGTTTCAGTTAGAATATCTGGTCTTATTTAATTCCTAAAAATCCCCTTTTACTGCAATATGTACATGAAACCTTGAAAATGAGATTATGTACAATTAGGGCTTAGGTCATGCTGTTTCAACATTTCTAACATTTGCCTTGGCCCGTATTTGATTCTTGGAACAAGTGTCATCCAACATGAAGTGTGTCTGAGAACAAAATCAAACTCAGCGACCTTCTAACTGAATCAATCCATGTCACGTCTACGACCAAACACTGATTACAGTTTAGGATGTCAGTAAGATTATATATATACATATATATATATATATATATATATATATATATATATATATATATATATATATATATATACACAAGCAGCTTTCACTCATCCTTGTTCTTTGGTATTGTGCCTGCGACACGAAACCTACTTAAATATTTTAGCCATTTATCTCTCACCCAGAAGGGTTTATCAGTTATTTTTAGCTTTTGTTCTTTCCATACAATCACAGCTTTAAGGAATACAAAGGGATTCAGAATCCTTCACAGCACCTCAACACTGGCCTTCATAAAGCCTGTGGTACAGTTTGTGTAGGTGTTTTATGTTTTTTTGCCTCCCCAAGTACATAACGCAGGCAGCCTCTTTTTGCTGTGGGTATGTTAAAACTGAACCGGAAGAACCTGCACTGCTCCCCACAGAGCCCTGCTTCATTTGCTTTTCGTCTCTCCTTTTCTCCCCCCCCCATCTTCTCACAGGAATCGTGAACTCTCCATAAACCCGCCGATTCCCTCCAGAACACTGCTGTCTATCCAACATCAGTAGAACTAGAAATAAAACAAAAGAGTGAGAAAAAAAAGCTGAAATAGACAATAAGGTATAGAGAGTGAAGAGAGGGAGAGGGAGGGAGGGAGTAAGAGAGAGAGAAGCAGGCCAGATTGCAGAGGGTTGAATCAATGCAGCGGCCTGGTCTCTTTTTTTTTCTCCCCTCTCTTTTTTCATTTTTTTCTCTCTCTCTCTCAAATGATTCACAGTGGAAAGAAAAGGCCTTTTCCTTGTCCTCAGTTGAACTCCACATCAGCTTCCTGTTAGAAAGGCAAGGAGGAAACACCCAGAGCAACACGCGCGTGCGCACATGCACACATGCACACACACACACAAATACAAATACACACAGAGGAAGGCCTTCACTAGTGGATTCTTCGCTGCCAGAGAAATTAGGTCAAGCACTTAAATGCCCTGCACTGAGATGCGCAGAGATTTAAAACTTAAATTTAAAAGTGTTTGGTGGGGACAGCAAAGGCATACCGGAGCAACAAACATGCACACACACAAACGCTTGTTGCACTTGAAAATACACACCAGCCAGCTACACACTATACTGTCAGCTCATGGCTTGCCACATTATTAATACCAAAACTGAAATAATCAGTGATAGACACCCACTGCTCCTACTGTTAATACACCATCCATCTGTGCAGATTAAAACATGACAAGGTGGCACAGACACACACAATAAAATAAACAATGTGTATTTAAAAAAGGCTCAGAGAAACAGTCTGAGTCCCTTCACAGGCAGAAACTAAAGCAATACATGCACGCATTCTCAAAATGCCAGATGACCTGATTAGGGAGTGACAGGAGTCTCTTTGCGCCGCTACAACACAGCTCAGGACAGGATGGGACAGCACAACATGCCACATTGCAATATCAGCCGTGCACATCGAAAATCCCCCGCCAACCCCACCGCCTCCCGCCCTCTGACCTGAAATGCCCTTAAAGTAACAACACACCACATCACCATCACATCCAATCAACTATTCATAGAAAGACTGGATTGCGCTCGGCCTGATCTTGCCGTTTAGGGTTTCAATCAATTGCATGAGATATGAGAGAGCAGGAGGGAGAGTGGGAGGGAGGCTGAAGCTGTTCTGAAAGCAAATGAGAGAAAATTTGGGTGAATCCAAGCCTCTTCTTCTCTCCATATTGGCCACTGCAAGTATGGCCCACAACGGGGCTCTGAGCTACAGGGTGGCAGGGTAAATCAGATGATAATCACACCAATTTTCACTCTGCAGCCATGTGCTTTCTCCTGTCCCACTGACTCACAGTGGAGAAATGAGCCCCAGTCCATTGTCTGAGGGCCACCTGTGTTTCTGCTTCATTTTTTCGAAGGCACAATGGCATCTTCCTGTTTATAGCGGTGACTGCGCTTTATAAACGTGGAATATCAGGGTATTAATACATCTCATAAGAGTGTGTTTGTGTCTGAGGGCTGTGGCCAAAAGGTCATTCTGATCCTGTTCATATTTCGCCTTCTGACAGTTCAGTTCCTCTTTCCAGTGAAAGAGAGAGAAAAAGAGACATGGAGGGGGAGAGAATGTGGAATAGCACACCATGTTTCTGTCAGCCAACACAGATCTTTTCTTGAGAAACACTGCTACGTTGCAATTTCGACTGACACTCTAGTATGAGCAGAATCTTACCCGGCTGGCCAGCCTACAGACGAAGCTTTGAGAGCACACACACACACACACAGACACAAAGCGAAATACACAGCCAGGTGTGCACAATGCCAGAGATGAACTGAAAGGACGAATAATCCCTTCAGATAAACTGAAGTGTGGTGGTGTGTGTGCCGCTTAGACTTGGAGTTATCTTGAAGGATATCTGTGGCATGATCTCAGACAACTAAACTATAAACAGACAATGTCTGAATCTCACAAATGAAAGGTGACATGTTGACATGTGCTGTAAAGCAGGACACTCACAATTTAAAACCTGCATTTTAACGCAGTGTAAAAAATAATGTGATTCTATTGCAAAGCAATAATCGGTCTACAACCTTCAATGCACTGTTGCATTTTTGCTTTAGTTGCTCAGAGAAAGATGATGGCTCAAATTGATTATTTTTTTAGGAAAATGTGCAGTTTTATAAATTAATTATCTACAGCCTCAAGGAGAAAATATTTAAGATACACATTGAACTCTATATGAACCTAAAAACGACTTATTTATTCTGTTCTCTAATGCGAAAATCTGTATGTCCTACCTGATGAATGTGCAGCTCCTGTTATGCTCACACTGGCATATAACGCCACATAAATATTATCACATGCATCCTCGCTTTAATTTCTCAAATGAATTTAAGTTAAATTTAACATATTTTAGTCTTTTAAAGAAGCCCAATGTTCACCTGAGGAACAGACAGGGAGCCCACACAGGCCTTTTAACCATTACAAATACATTCAGCTACTGCTGAGTTAGCTCCTCTCAGATTTCAATGAATTAATTTCATCAAAAACTTCTCTGAGGGAAACCACAGTGACACATCAGGGGAAACCGCACAGCCCTACCATATGTTCTCATGTCTTACATACACTTATTATCTCAGGGTGAACATCTCGGGAGTCGACGCTTTTCTAATTAAACGCACATTTTGCTGAAATCCTATAAAGTGCTCAATTGGAGAGCGGTGATGTTTTCCGCTGGATTGACGTGATCTGCCCAGCTGCCTATCTTTGTTTGCATCGGAGACAACAAAGGGAAAGATTATGCCTTTCTGCAAAGAGAAAGTAGGGCACGAAAAGGCGACCTCTTTTCTTGTATTGCGAGGGAGAATTTACAGTCTAGCGACCATTTCATCTTCACGTAAAGACTGGTAGATGTTTGGGACTTGTTCTCAAATTTACAGACGATTATGTTAAGCTGTTAAGCTGTTATTCCGACAGTGGTTGTTTTTCGCACCCTGGAAACTTCCCCCCAAGGACTGTGGATCGGTTCAGTCATAACAGTGTCAATATCCACTGACCCAGTCTGGGGGAAATATATCGCTACATGCTTACGCTTTAAAATGTACGCTTAAAAATGACAAAGAAGACCAATTCGTTGTCATTTTTTACGTATTTTACGCAAATGCAAACCTCACAAAGAGAAAAGGGTGAATTTAAGACTACGCACCGACAGGTCTTAAGTTCAAGTTGGATGGTCTCTTCCTCCGGGGTGTCCAACTCGCAAGTCCGCGCGGGCATTATATTTTCTAGACGGTGGCTCGTCTTCTATTATGTGTCTGGACCCAAAAAGAGCAGGAAATAAAAAGCACAAGGCGACAATATTTGTAGGCTGAGAAGTAGAAAAAGTCGTCACGGTCTCCGTGAGCGGCTACCGGGCCGCGAAAGAGTCGTGTTTTCCCCCCTCTCTGCGTCTCTCTCCGCGGCCATCCAGCTCGGTTCAGTGGGGACACACAGGCTGCAGACTGCGCCGCGCGTCCTGCGCCGCCGATGAACCAGATGCATCAAGTTCAGCTGAGGTGAAGCCCCGTTATACAACCAGTATGCAGCAGTCTGCACTATCGCGCTGCTTATTTAATGTCTCCTAAAAGGAAAAAAAGAAAAGGCACATCACATTTAAATATCTGCTAAAACTAGGCTGTGTTGATTTGATTATTATAAGGGCTGCCTCACTCCCCCCCTCCTGCCCCCTCCGCGGATCTAAAAAGCACTATTTGCTTCTGTGAACTCACCTGATGTCAGCCTTATGAGAAAGACATTTTCATTCTGTCATTCACTTTACTTTGGGCTGAAAATAGCCGGGACTAATAAAGGAATAATATACTGCTGTTTTAAGAGATTAGGAATTCAATAAAGTACGACAAGGTCACTATAAAGTCACAATTTTAACGACGTACACAGACTTCTACTCCATCTTGGATTATTTAAGAAATAATATGTCGTTTTTTTCGCCTGTGTCATTCCCCCACCTACATGTTTAACAGCAACTTGCCACATGGTTTAAATTCTTATTCACATTCAAATATGTATTTCTAACAAGCAGCAAGCGTCGTGTTAATGAAAATGAACAATCAAAAAGTAAAACTTAATGCCCTAAATGTGGCTGTTTCACCCTCCAGCAATGCTTAAACAGCTCTGACAACAGCAAAAAAATAAATAAATAAACGCCTTTAAACATAGCTAAATTCATTTCTCATGCTACCTACAGGTTTAGCTCTACAGCTAATTATTTTCTTTTTATGCTAGCTAATGAAACACACTCATGTGTGAGCTAAAGCTTCATTTCTCACACCTGTTGGCCTCCGTTAATGAGCTTGACTCAGTTTTGTCTCCTCTGTAAGTTAATGAAGGTCTAGTTATCCAGTTAGAAACCGCAGGTGACTTGGAAGACAAGCCCAGGCTTGTTGAGTTACCCGATTTGCCTGACAGACACTTTATTGATTAATCAGCTGAGGAGATGAGCCAAGACGGAGCTGTTACAGGACCAATCTGTCATTCAAAACGTTATTAAAAAATGATTCCCAACATCAAAACCCGGCAACGTGGCATCATTTAGAGCTACGTGTAACCTCTTATGCTGGTTTAAGAGTCTGAATTTAAGTAGATGACAATACACCATGTTTAATGTAACAATTTGGACTTGAACAATATTTTATTTGTTTGGGAACAGTTGGGAAAAGTAGACTAATTTTGAGTTTGCAGGGATTGTAAAGGATTGAGAATATTAGCAGAACAGAATAGAGCAGATTAATCTCCATCTGCATGTTCTAATCTTTTTTTTTAATGTGTCGTCTCTCTCTCAAAATGTTTTTACTTTTAAAAACACACAAGCTGCAAACACACAAATAGATAGAAAGATATTGTCCACTTTATAAAATGAGTTTTTCAGAAGAATAAAGATAAAGAACAATAACTGACAACATATAGAGCAAATTAAATGTTACACTCCATTTATGCTGAGGGTTGACCCCTGTAGAGTCACTGTTTAAAAATGCAGAGACAGAAATTAAAGTGCATGTTAAATAAAGTGCATCAGTTTTCAGATTTAGCCTTGTAGTGGAGATAACACTCTTTAAAGGCATGGATAAAAATGAAGTATTAACATAGACTCCCTGGAATGTTTAAGAACACACTCTTTCAATAATGCAATGTAAATTAGTAAATAAGTACCTAAAAGTCAATTATTAAATTAAAGGAAATAATTAAAATCCATTTATGGTGAATTTTAGCTCAGTTCGTTATTGTCCCTTAAAATAAAATTGGTTTGCACAAAAGGAAAAACATCAAATAAAAACATGATGTGATTGTGATTTGTTATTATAATCTGTGAAAGAAACAGAAATACTTTACTCAAAATTAATAATGTACTAAAAAAAAAAGCAAAGCTTTGCAGTTCAGTTAAACACAGGCTTGTTTATGCCATTGTTCATGCTCAAGTCACTGTTTGTGTGTTGTTTGATTTTTCTGGCTCTGTGCACATGAGTCGAAGCACCAGTCCCAACTGTGAACCTGCACATCACAGGCGAGTGTATTGAGTGGTGGTAAATCTGTATTGACAGGTGATATTACAGTTGCACTCGGTGACCGTGCTCTGTGTACAGTACGCCTACATCCATCAGCACAGAAAGATACATTAGGATTAAGAGTGTGTGTGTCTGTGTGTGTGTGTGTGGCTGCATAGGGGCTGAGCATGCGGGCTATATCGTACAGGGATTAGGTGACACAAGTTCATACTGATGGAGATTCACCTGATGTGACTCAAGACAGACAGACACACACACACACACACACACACACACACACACACACATTATTGTTTCATAAATATTCTTTCAGTGTTTCAAAGTAAAATAAAGCTGAGTGTTAACAAGTATTAAAAACTGGGTGGTCCACTGGTTAGAAAGACTGCTATATAAATGAAAGCTGTGTGTGCACTTTTATTATCACTGACTAATTCCCTGCTTATTTACTTTAGCCGATTCTAAACAAATGCTTCAAAATAGGAGTAACATTATTTTCAGTATGTAATTAATTATAGTACTATTTGTCAAAACTTTTATATAGGAAAAATAAGTATTTATAACATTGTAACACCAACTAGATTTTCCCCCCTAACACACATAATAGTTAATAATGACTTTATATAGCTTTATTAGTAAACAGTTATTTTTTTATTCAGCTGTCTGTATTTGTTCCAAACACAGTTATTAGAGCTTCTAATGGTCCATATGTTATTATTATATATAATATATTACACATTATGGAACATACAGATGTATGCCGATAGAACACTTGCAGTTTTGGCAAGCCTTAAAATGTTTAGATTTGATCTATAAATATATTTTTGTTCCTTTTATATAATATTTTTTGTAACAAAGCATTGTTAATAAAGCTGTTTATTTAACTGATTTTCTTCAACTGTGACTGTTCCTTCTGCATTGAAGATATTTATTGGTATTTAATGTGTAAATTAATATGGTGAAGCCATAAAAAAAACTATAATGGGGCAACAGATAGTTATATTTTAATAGTTCTTTGCTACTTTTTTTTTTTTGAAGAAATCATTTTGCATAGTTCCAGTTACTCAAATGGTCTGTACAAAATGAAAATCCCCAGAGAGATGTCCCCGAGCAGCAACTGTCAAACTTTAACACAAATACACTGGAAAATTTAAATATTCCAGTAAAGTGAAATATCACTTCAAGTATGATATTAAGAGATGTTAGTCCTACTAATGGACATACTGATATTTTATTAAGCACTTATCATCCAAAACCTTACACCTAAATGGACTTCAGCACTCAATACTCATCAATCTTTCATTTTATACAAGTTGTACACTCAATCACTCACTCACATCAATTAGACAAAAGTATTGACAAAAGAAAAGTATTGACTCCACCATTAACCTTAGTTTCTTTCATAATTTGAATATGTCATGTCAATCTGCAACACATCCGAGAATGTGAGATGAGGAGAGGAGAGGAGAGGAGAGGAGAGGAGAGGAGAGGAGAGGAGAGGAGAGGAGAGGAGAGGAGAGGAGAGGAGAGGAGAAAAGGGGTTGAATGTTGTGGAGGTGGCCAGGGCACTCCATTTGGCACTGCTAATTTGCAATCAGACACTCTCTTTGAGCTCTTTCCCTACCATGTCTCCAGACAGTGTAGATGGCAGCTGAGACAAAGCTAGCATTCTCCGCCACCCAAGCCCCCTCTTAGTTTTATTTCAGGCCACTGCTCTCAGACACAGACCATTCTGCATGGAGCACCCAAAGACGGCAGCTAGAGAGAGGAGAGGAGGAAGGAGCAAGTTTTGGAGGAGGAGAGGCGAGGAAAAAGTGGGAGGAGGCTTTTTTTGTCTAGGGCCAAACTGCTGTCTCTCCCCCACCGCCCTCACCACCTACCCTCCTCTTGCTGCTCTTTCCTCTCCTCGGATGGTACCCCGGCATGTTCCCTTCTAACGTGCTGCAGTGCAGTGCCACGCCCCACCTAGCACCATGAAAAGACTCCAGATTTGATCAATCACGCAGCTGAGACCAGGAGAGCCGATCATGACCTTTTTCACCTTCACCATCTTTACTTACTAAGTCACTCTGAGAAAAATCTGATTCTAGATAAGTATTTCAAGTGTATGACGTTCAATAAACTCTCGAGCAGCTCAATTTGGCTACTGCACACGCACCGAATAGAGAATATATTATAAGGTACACCAGATCGGGCATCGGCCATAACAGAGCCACATTAAATACAGTTTCTTTGACAATGTCACAGGTTTTAGTGCCACAGAAATCCAACCCTTATAAGAACTTAGATTAAAAATGATCCCATTGAGTTCCACATGGAGAGGTACAGATTTTCATTTTGGAAACAACAACACTGGTATCAGAATGGTACTCAGCAGATACCGTATCAGGAGAGAAGAAGTCAGAGAAGAAGTGCATCCCTAATACCATCCACATCTAAGCTGCTTCAAAGCTTCTCTTTGTACATCTCCTTTTTTTGTGACTGGTATGCACTCAATTTTTTTTGATTAAAGTTTTGTTTATACAGTGTAGGGTTGACTGAGCATGCATGTTTTTACAGCAACGCGTTGTTTGGGGAAATAATGAAAATGAGTAAAGGATTACTGTGAAGAGCACATGTTGCTAATAGTTCAGTGTAACTTATAGCTCATTTAATCTTTTAGAAATCTGATGTCAATTCAAAGTGTGAGAACACATGCATACACAACTGTCTGACTGTGTCAGTGCACCTGCGTTATATCTTTATTATCAGCAGTCCAGTCCAGGTTGTACAGTATGTTGTGGCTTGGTTGCCACAGGTAACAGGTCAATGATTACCCAGAGGGCCTAGGGTGTCCTCAAGCTCAGGTCAGAACTACTTCCCCATGAGAGAGAGTGACAACAGTGGACTGCAGCTGCCATCTGTAACTCTAGGCCTGTGCAGTTATCAGTGTCTTATCTGCTTGAAAAGCTGCATTGTGTTCACATTGTGTGTGTGTGTGGGCTGTGTTATTGGCAGGGCCACGCTTCAGGAGTTTATGCGGTATTTCATGAAGTGATCACATGATGCTTTTTTTTTTTTTTGCTAGTGGTCATTTTAACCATTTTTAAGTGCTACATTTTTCACATGATGTTTACCTCATTTTGCGTTGCTTTAAATACAGCGCTGCCACGTGTCCAGCTGTGATTGAATCAATGAATCAATGACTGGACCGCTGTCCTTCATTACACATCCACAACGTTTACAAGCAGGCCCAAACAGTAAGGCTAACAGAAATACAGAGGGGGGAAAAACTGCCTCAGTCCTCTTTTGGTTTGGGCCGATTCCCACAGGTTGTCTCACTTATTAGCTGCTTTCCTGCGCTGGACCGAAGAGCACAATCCCTCTCAGTCTCACTCGAACACATAACAATGCCAGGAATGGCTGCATTTGTGCAGTACGACCATTAGGCAACATCCGACTGCCTAATTCATTCAATTTCTCCCTCTGCCATGCCAGCACAATTGGCCTGAAAGGGCGCAGGTGGGGGGCAGAGGAGGCTGGGAAGCTTGTAGCTGAAATGCAAGCAAGCTAAAAGTTGGTCACACAGTTCTAACTGCTAGAGGGCTGGATGGGTTAAAGCACAGGACACAGGGCAGACTGTTGGGAAAATGGTATCCTTGAGGCGATCCCAGCAAGGCTCAGCAGTCACCCTGACCCCCCACTCTGAGCTTGACCCTGACTATATCTTTAGCAGTGAACGGTACAAATTACTGGATCGTATGGCTCTACTTTCTCCCTTTCTCTTTCTCACTTTCTTTTTCTCTGGATGACCACAAACAGCCATTGTCACTGCAGACCACGAGAACAATTGGGTTCTTATGCTGTGGCCGGTCAGGGGATGGGAGGGTAAACTTCAGCAATGACTGCACTAAGTAAATTATAGCTCCAATGGCCTGTGTGGTTTGGAGAGGCTGCATATTGTGAGAGGTCCTGCAACTAAAACCACCAGTTCAGCACATTTGTTGCCTCTGCAGTGCAAAATGACGACGGCACGGCAAACGCTTTTTTTTTTTTTCCTCAATTGGTATGGTTCACATTCATGCAAACACTTTCAACTAACAGCGAGGGCTGTGAAGAAGCACAGGTAGCTCTTTTTGGAAAGCGCTCACACTTTCTCAATTATACTGAGTCACCTCTTATGAAAACTGAATAACTGCGTGACTGCAGGGCAATGCAGGATTGCCACGGTCCTGCTCCCTCTCTCCCTCCCTTCCTCTATCCCCCTTCCCTCTCTCAGATCGAGGCTCCGCCTGTCCACTGTCCTCCCGCGCTCCGATCGCTCCACCCTCCCGCCCTATCCCCTTTCTACATGACATCATCTGCACATCTGTCGTCCCAACAGGGTGCTGGTGACACAGACAGGCCACAAAATTAGTAGAGCTCTCTCCCTCTGCCTTTGTCACCATCTCTTTCCTTTTTCTTGTGGCTCGCTTTCTCGCTGTTAATCTTTCTCCCCCTGTCCCTCTGTCCTCCTTCTTTCTTCCCTCTTTCTATAAGTGCTTTTCTTTCTCTCTTTCCCTGCACACCTTTACTCCACCCTTTTTCCTGCTGCATTATGTCCTGTAATAATATGGTTGCATCTCGCCGTTTCCTACAATGTGGCACGTACATTTCAGCAGGCAGGAAACAGCCATTAAACTAAATGATCCATGGGCCTGACCCCGGCCTTGACCCATGTGATTGTGAGCAAACTCAATCAGCAAGGTCAGCAACATGATGTGACTCTAACAAAAGTTTTTTTTTTCTCAACTTTGTCTGATTTGAGCTAAAGAGCCTGCTAAAACCGGTTAAGAGGTTGTGGTTATATCAATTTGTGTGTGGGAGTGTGTGAGAGGAAGAGAAAGAAAGTGGGAGCGATTTTTTTGTGTGTTTCGACAGTAAGGCCCAACCCATTAAGGGCCAAGTATTCTAAAGGGAATAGAAACTTACAGAAGTGTAACACATGTTTGATTCCCCAAGCCCCAGTGCAATAATTCTTCACATATGAATTACTAACAGATCAAATCAAGTCGTACTGGATCAAACCAGCTGCAGTGGAATAACAATCTTTGGTGATGTAAATGAACAAATACAATTAATTCTATAATTAACTAAGTTCCCTTAAGAAAAAATGGGTTTTTCTGAAATATTATCTCTTTATCTAAAAGGGTTTTAAAAAAAAAACTGTTTCGGACACATTTTCTTTTCTGTTTCTTGAAATAATACATGATGAAAAATAAAAAGCATATTTAAAAACAAATAACCACAACTAAGAAAATTGTAATCATTTGCTGCCAGTTGACCTTAAGCAGGAGGACGTGGAGTGGCATCACTTTTGTTTGGGCAGTTTAAACTCAGATTGCAGCACAGAATGCAGCAGATGGGATTTGAACCCATGATTACACAGGGGGATCATGGGCCTGATGACCACCACACACTCTTAAACCAAAACCCGAAGTTATGTAAAATTTTAATTTCTTTTTGCACGCTCTGGATTATCACTTAACTAATTCCTTCTAATGGGTATTATTGTTTGGGAAACAGCATGTTGAAAAATGACACATGTGGCACTAGTGTAACAGGATTCAGTACTCAGAAAGCACATTACAGTATGTTAATTAGATGTGTTCTTGTAGTTGCTGTGGACACATCAGCAGATCTGATGGCTTTTGAATCTCTTTGTCAAATACTAATGTCTGGCTCATGTATCTATTTGTATGTAAAGACACTTACAGTACTGTAAATGAAAATTCTGTCAATAGGGAAGTATGCAATTCCCCTTTTCACATGTGATGTCTTGCTTTTACTCAGGAGTGCACAAAATATTTCCTAGCAGCTTAAGATGATGGTGGAAGTAAGTGTAGAAATATCCTTTTAATTTCTGTAGTTTAGAGCCTTTGTGTGCTCCAAAAGCCCTGGGATTACAGATTCACGAAAAGCAACAATGAACATAATTATATTTTGATTTGAGGTTCACTAAAAGCGTAGAGATTCTAAGAGAAAAATGCGGTGTCTCCCGTGCTTACATGAACAAACGTGACGGTTAAATTTTGAAATTTCGATGGTAGGAACCAAGATGGTGGAACTACTGAGGGGTGGTGGGAACTACAGGCTGCTGTACAGCTTTGCCTCCTTCACTTTGAAACATAGGAGTAAAGAGCCCCCTTGAGGATCTCAAAATGACTCACTTTATACACTTGTGCCTTTGAAATGCTGAGACGCGGTAATGTCAAACTCACCTCAGGATCAACACCACATATTTGTACAGAATCTGAAATAAGTGGAAATGGAAAGAAGGAAATTCTCATTGTCTCATTGAATATGCATTATTTACTTCATACTAAATGATAATAATGCAACGTGATGATGAAACTTTTATTAGCGTATTAATAATGTAATGCTTGTGTCTGTTGTGATAAAGCATACGATAGCTGGCTATTGTCATGCCATGAAAGATAAAATGCTGTTGTAAAAGGGACATGCTTGACCCAAACTAGAGTCTGAGCTGAACTAAGACCTTCTCTGGTGCTTTGTCTCCCCCTGCAGTTCCAACTGAGTAAAGACAGAAGCTGTGGGCACTCAACTCAAACAACAAAGACATGTTATACAAAGTGAGGTGCATACTAAAGGTGCATTCTTAAAAGGAAACAGTCTGCAGGTTTTTATGCCTATTAATCACTACAGTTGATAATTTTACTTGTTAGGGTTACGATAAGCAGCAGTTTCACCCGGCTTGTCTGAAGTTGTTGTGACTCTCTTTCCCAGCTGAATCATAAACTTAAGAGGACAGCAGGTTCTTGTAATTTTTCCTTTTCAGCTTTGTTAGTCGCTCATGGTGTTGAATTTAAAACCATTTCTGGTGATGCCGTGTATGCTTTCTCTCAACATCTGCAACATGTTTACAACTCCAAATCTGTATTTCTACACCAAAAACATAAATCCTGTTTACATAAAAGGAATCATTTCTGAAGACATTTATGCCTCGTGGCATTGTTGAAAATATGGCCCTGCCTTCATCTGCTCTCAAAAAGGTTTAAGATGCTTCAAAGACAATAATTGCTCAAAAGTGGAATTGTTGTTCCTCAACATGGAAACAATTTCCCCTTGTCAGCTTTGTCGGGTTTCATGGACGCTCTAAACAGTGTAAATTAGATTTGATTACAAAGTAGTTTCTTTTAGTTGTGTCATAAATACTCTCTTGCCTGTTCAACCCCGGGGTCGTTTTGCTTTTTATCTGTAACACTCCATAATCCCTTCACAGTACAGGGGCCGACATTCATTTCTCCAACCACACTCAGATTTCTTGTGCATTCCAGCATGCGTTTTGCCCCATTACACATATAAGCACCATGTGTTTGTCTTGCTATATTACAGTCTAAACAATGCCTCTGACATTGCGGTAAGGCTTGAAAGCCACTTCAGTTGCATGTAGCTGTGTACCAAAATTGTCCATATGCACTTGTCTGACCTAAACAAATTAAACCCATCAGGGTGTCTTAGGGGATCAGAGACACACGATATACAGGGCTGAGGACTTTTGCTTTCCCTATCTAATTAAAACTCAAATGTCTTACTTCAATACTTCAAGAATAGGGCCGGTGTTTATTTGTATTTTTCTTATTGTCAACAAATCATATGAAAAGACCAAAACCAACAATGAGTTGGTCCGTCTCTATACTGTCTCAGCACCAAGCCAATCAGTTTCTATGTATATCTTTAACGTTAAAGTGGTATACATAGTAGATACATGAATTACCAGAGGCTTGAAGAAAAATATTATCACAATATTTTAGATACTTTGTACAACATGATACGTCTAGCAGAAGTGTTCATTTACTTTTTTATGTGTGAAAACATAAGGCATGGATTATTTTACTTAAGGAAGCTAAGATTTTTTTAAATGATGACAATGCCTGTTGAAAGTTTAAAACTCTTCTTTTATAGTCGGTTGTAACATTCACCACGTTCTACTGGTTTGCTATTGTCATCTATTGCCTTTTAAATGTGGTGTAATTTTGCATGTCATATGCAGTGACTGTGAACATGTGGGCGACACCTGGGTGTTTTTGCATGTTGTTCTCAGATGGCCATTGGTAATAGTGATGATGACAATATAATGCAAAAACTAAATTAGCTTTTGGGGACATTAAAGATTGACTCTTTTCTTTTCACAATATGATACTAATTCAACTGAATCCAAGAGTTTGTGATATGCTGAGCAGCATTATAATATTCTGCACATTTATTGCATTTTTGACTACTGATTAGGTCCCCAAAACACTTTGTAAAAAATAGTTCTACCTTTTTCTTACTTTAAGCATTTTTCTTAAAGCAAAATTTCAAGTAAACAGTGTGAACACCTTTGAAAAGTTTCATACACACTAACTGTGTGTGGACAACTGAATCGAGAATTGACTGTTAAAGGAAAGGGCTCTGCTCTCAAAGAATTTGAGCAGCAGCAAGGATTCTTCTGGGAGAACTAATCCCCCTTAATCAACGCATACATGAATATTAAACCTTGGTTAAATTCAACAACACCAAAAACTTAAGGAGGAGGTCGGGGCGGGGAAGAGGCTGCGGCAACAGCAAATGGTGTTAGCACGAGCTAATCAGCAGAGTAATAATAAGAAGTGTTAGGTTATAATGGCCGTGCTGTACACCTGCATGAATATAAGTGGATGTTATTGGTCAGCTGGTAGCCAAGCAGCTGTGAATGAGCCAGTGATTGTGAAGCATGAATGAAGCAGTTGATGCCAAACAGCTGATACAAGTGGGACTTCAGTGCTCTGCCTGAACTAACGCTATACTCCATGTATTCTAAAGAAGGTTCAATGTACTTTCTAAATAATTTATAGTTTTGGTATCTGTGTTTTGACATAGTGATATCACACAAAATATTACAAATACGCTGTGTTATTTTTTGCCCCAAATTCATGAACTGTGGATGGGCCTGCGTGTAGTACCTTCCTTTCCACTTCCAACTGCATTTGGATGGGACTCTCATGTCTAACACTTTCACCTAAGAGCCCTGCTCTTCTACAGAAAAATGTCACTTATGATGAATTATGAGATGTTTACTGTTATGATCAACAATAACGTTTCCTCGACAACCCCTCACGGATAAAGCTAGGGATTTTGGACTCAAGCACAAGATAGGCCCAAAAGCCCACAGAGCCATAAAACACCATTAGTAATCTGGACTTTTTAGGCCTGCACCCAGCTTGAGGCTCCTCTGCGTCACTGCTCCAGTTTCTCCCTGCCTGTCTCCAGCCCTGTCACTCATCATCATCATCATCATCATGAGGATGATGTTATCAAAACCTTTTCTGTCAAAACTCTGACAGATGTCCCGATAGATTAAAAAAAACAAAAAACAAGTCACGTTTTACAGCCACTGTCATCACTGTCACCCCAAAAATCCCAAGTCTCCATGTTCACCTTGTCTTCTGTGCAAAAATATGAAAAGAAACAGATATCGCTGTGCGAGCGCCAGGACAGTGAGTGCACGCTGCTTAAGTGCTATCTTGGCTTTGGAAATTGTGGTTTAGGAGGATTATTTGGACAGTAAAAGAGAGGGAGCGAGAAAGAGACTAAGAGGCATACGGAACACACACATATACACAAAGGGTTCTGCCTCTGCTGTCCACAAGCCAGAGGCATTATCTGTGAGTTGTCCTCTGAAATAGCTGTAGATTGACTTCCTGTGACACGTTTTCAGCAGCCAAGATGGCCCAATTTAATGGCAATGCTGCTTCTCATTCTTTACAGTGCTGAATATACTGCAGCTATGGTCACACACAGTCTGACTGGGCACAAGGATCAGGCCAACCTTATAACAGCCAAAGAATGAAAGGCATTTTATTCTTTTATAATCAAAATCAATGCTATCTCTCAAACTGCTTTGTTGGCAGCTACAGAGAATTTAAATTAAAAGGTTCAGTTCCACAAAACTACCCTCAATAATTTTCTAAGAGAAGGTCTCACTTTTGTTCGGATGATTGAAATCTCCTTTTGGAACAAATGTTATTAATATTATCTCCTCGTGGTTATTTGCTCAGCTCAAGTCAAGCTCAGAATGTCTCAATCTTTGGTTTCCAAATAATAACAAGGCAAGAAAATACGTACTTTGTCCTCTGTCCACTCTGTGAAGCAGACCTATAAAACTCCTCATCCTTTGAAGGTCCTGTGGAATTGAACAGGATGGTCCCCTCCCATTGTACTTTTTTCACTCTCTTTAAAGTCCCACAGCAAACAGGGCGCTGTTTGCAGGGTACATCTTTAAAAGGAAGAAACAGCATAAATTCCTTTCGTGTCGTCCTTGTTGGCTTTTCCATCTGATTACAGCCGGGCACTTCAAAGACTATAATGGGTTTAACAAGAATATAAACCACGTAGAAAAATGTGACATCTATTCTGACATAGTGATTAATCAAAAAGGGCAACTTTTCCTGCTTTCCCTTCAAAAAGGGAAAATAGTCTGAAAGACATCTTACAACAATTCTACCTCGTTCATCAAAAGTAGAACTTAAAAACTAAACTGTCACTTACAGATACTGCACTACCTAGATGCTAGATGCTAGAGTGCACTGCTGTGCACTCTAGCATCAATGTTAGCCGGATGTTTTGGGGTGATGAGATTTCCTTCATGCTACCACATGAGGGCGTATTGTTGGTGATGCATATGAGCTGGAAGACCAACGAGTCTCATCAACTGACTGTCTGAAGCATTTCAGCAAGCATCTGCCCTGCTGAAGAGCCAATAAAAGAAGAACTGAAACTCCAGCAGTAATAAGCCCGAACAAAGAAAAAGAGAATTTCCCTACAGGGGATGATACATGGTGATACATGTCAAAGGTCTTGCGTACATAAAAGTGTATCCTTTCACACATTCATATTAGTCTTAGTGTTTGGTTGCAACTAACAATTATTATCATTATCAATTTGTTTGGTTATTATTATTTTCTCCATTAATCGTTGTGTCAATAAAATGTCAGAAAACTAGACTGTTAAAACTACCAATTAGAATTTCCCAGAGCCCAATGTGACTTATTCAACAATCCAAAACCCAAATATATTTAGTTTACTATCATATAAGACAAAGAAAAGCATCAAAATCTCATATTTGTGAAGTTGGAACCAATGAATTTTTGGCATTTTTGCTTGAATAATGACTGAAATGATTAATTAATATTTCAAATAATTGCTAAACTGTGATCGACTAATGAATTAATCGACAGATCGTTTCAGCTCTAGTCATCTTTACTGCTAGGTACCTGCTTAGCAAACTACATTTCCCCACCCTTTTTTTGCTATCATCCACTTTAATCAACAAATTATTGGATAACTTCCAAAGAAATCACTCAAGAAAACATGATTTCATGTTACTTTAATACTAATATTAAAATAACCTGCAACAATAATATATAGGAGCATGTATGACATGCTAAATGTCACATATAAGTTATGTGCATGTGTTTTGTGTAATTTTGGACAAGGCTGCCGATGTGAATTCATTACGGTTGACAATATTACAGAGAAAAGTTGGCCTTTTTACTGTTATATAATTCTACATGTAAAAGTCATTAAAGATGAGTTTTGGGTGGCATGGTGGAATAATTGTACCCAGAGGGTCACAGCTTCGATCCCACAACAGGCAGTGCATCAGTCAAAGCTGGAAAAGGCCTCCGCTTTGAGTCAGAAGAAAAAACCCAAAATATAAATGCAAATATTAATGATACAGATATAACTTTACCTCTAGTGATCAAATTCACAACTTAAGGCTTCAACAAAACATTGACTGAGGGTGAGAGAGTTGGATGGGGGGGGGGTGGTACTTTGGGATGCGGGGTGCAGACTCATCCCGGGGGCTGGTGCACCGGGAGAGGCCACTGTCTCCCACCCTTCCAATGCCACAACAGTCTCACGTTTGGAGACGTAAGCGGCACGTACCGTACATCCGGAACCCCATCTGCCTCCACCCTCTCTCCCCGGCTCTCTCTCTCTTTTTCCCAACCCAGTCCTCTATCAGTCCAGGTGGCAGAGCGCACTTCGGCCGTGGGATGCAGCCTCTCATCTCCGACACATGGACAGCGGAGCTTGGAGCTGCCGCAGCGCGCCACGGCTCCACTAGCTGAAGACACCGCGTCTCAACAGCGGAAAGAAGAGACGAGACTCCAGCGTTTAGCTCTTGGACTTAGGATAAAAGGATATACTCGTTCCTACTTCACCCTCTTTTTTTTCTCCTTCTTATCTTTTCAAACCGCAAGAGAGCAGAACCAGCTGTGTTCAATGCGCAACCATGCTCATCATCTCGTCTCGCAGTGCGCTGCTGTCCGTCTACTACCCACAGATCTTCCTCATCCTCACCAGCGGTAGCTACCTGTAGGTTTCTTATCAATGCACTGGCATAATTCAAACACACATCGGCTGGATTTGTTGACAAGCAGTTGTGCCTTACGCGCAAATTGCCCAATTACGCACCGGGAAATGTGATTATGTCAAATTAGCACCTTGAAAGCATTAGCTGCTTGTTGCAGGTGTTTTGTTACAAGAAAATATCTTAACGTGATTTTTACTCTTAAAAAGTCAGCTTTTAACGTTGCTCAATAAAGTGATGTGGCTATATTTTGTTCTGGTGAGGTATAAAGTTTATTTTGGAAATGGAAAAAATTTAACTTGGAATATCCAGTCAACCAAAATTTTGGAAACATGGGTAGGAAATGCGTGACTTGTGTCGTTTAATCATTTTCATTTTATTCCACAATGGAACCACAGACTACCGCGGAACAAGAGCTGGATTTTATCCCCATAATATGAGCACTTATGTAATTTATATTCAAATAGTGTCATAAATAGAGTTGTTATAAAGAGTCAGTGAAGACTTGAGTGAATGAAGCCAATATTTAATCTACATGATTTTTACATGTTCTAATATGCGCGCAGCTGATGAGATAACCTGCTCTCATGGATTTACACATTACACCAGAACCACTTTGTCATAGGAGCACCTCGTTAGACAAGGGCCATAACTGGAAAGCAGCATGTGGAAAAGAGTCATATTGGACCACTTCATGCTCTGCCTATAGGCGCAGGCCTATGTAATGAGCTCTTTCTTACAGCATTAAAAGACCCAGGCCCTCACAAAGAGAATGATTGCTGCACCATACATGCCTCTCATTCATAACAAGGGCAGGTCCTGAAACTTAAAATAGCTGTGGTGGTTCATGTTTTCTGTAACACAGAGAGAGACAGAGAGACAGAAATGAACTGGATTTGGACCATGTCTACTATTGTTATCTTTCATGTCTTTATGAAGGTCCATTAGATTACACATGATGTGATCTGGGGTGAGGATGAATGTTGCAGTCTGCTCTTATCTTCTCATTTGGTCTTGTTTATTTGGTTTTATCTTTATGACGTATAGGCTGGCAACTGTAATGAAAAGTTTAGCAAAAATGTTATTGCTTATTGGAAACAAATCGTAGACCAGGTAATGTTCAACCAGGGCACAGCGTTCAAGCCAAAGTATATGTTGAGTATGTTTCTCCATTTCTTCTTATCTGTTCTAACTATTTCCTTGTAAAAAGAGTCTGTCTTGACAGTCCCTCTCTTTAATCCCCTTTTCTCTCTGCCCAGGGCACTGTCCTCTGTGGTAGCTCTAGGTGCTAACATCATCTGCAACAAGATACCGGGACTGGCCCCCCGTCAGAGAGCCCTCTGTCAGAGTCGCCCTGACGCCATCATCGTCATTGGTGAAGGCGCCCAGCTGGGCATCACTGAGTGTCAGTACCAGTTCCGCTACGGCCGGTGGAACTGCTCAGCCCTGGGCGAGAGGACTGTGTTTGGACAAGAGCTGAGAGTAGGTCAGTCTGTTTGAAACTCAGCTTCTTTAGTCTTAAATATATTTGTCTCAATACATATAGAAGGAAATCAGCAAAGCAGGCTGAATAAGGGGAAGAAAGTTGCTCAGAGGGAGTCTTAAATGAGGTGTTTATTTGAGATTTTAACATTATACATGACAGGAAATGAGGGGAGAGAGATGGGAAATGACATGCAACGAAGGTCGGCACCTTAAACCCCTCTGCCAGGGGGCACTCCATGGGCAAAACTGGTTTTTACCTATGTTAAAATCTAGAAAAAGTAAATCCCTGAACTGCATATATCGACATTTTCACAACAGCCAGTTAGATCAAATTAAATTTAGACGCAACAGGTGGAAATCCCAGCCTTGACGCACGAGTGTGTGTCAACAGGTATGTTAACTGGCCAAACCAAACTGAGCCGTGTGGTCTGATCTTCCGATCATTGAAGTTGAAAGAACTGTGCTGTGTGTGTGGACGAGCACAGTTCAGCACTGTGGTTTGAGATCAGCCGGTCTTCTCATTCCTCTCGTATTGCCCTTAAACCTCGTGTAACTGTTGTCAGCGGCATGAGAAAAAGCTGCAGCATAGTTCACCTAAGTGGCATGAAACAGACTTCAAGATGGGTGGCGAAACTTTAATGAAAGCTTTTTTGGAATACCACACGCAACAACCACAACGAATTCTCTGCTTCGTTTACACACTAACATAAAAAACTGCAACTCAAAGGCCTTGTTAGCTTCCCCAGAGGAGATTAAATCTGTAGTTCAGGTGTGTGACATCACCGTGTTTGCAACACACATTGTCACAGCGAAGCAGTCATAAATGGAGTGTGACTTCCTTATGAAGCAGGGTCTGGGTGTGCCATCTTCTGAATCAAACCTACACGATCTGTAAACACACCAACTAACACATCTCCCTGGTTTTAGTCAACATTCTTCCCAGTTTTCTCACAGAAGCCTGTTTGCTCCTAATGTGAACCTCTTATATAAATTGTATTTCAGTCCGAAATGTTTTGTTGCGGTCTTGCTGTGGGTTTGGATCCTTGTTTAATCTAGCAGCTCTGGGAGCAATCACTTTCTTCTACACGGGAGACAGGCAGACAGACGTCTGGATCCCTTTATTTCTTTTGTCAGAGGAAATGTCTCTTTTCTCTTGTGGTGTGTAAACGAGCCTGGAGAGACACGTTGGACCCAGTTCTGATCCTCATGTCCTCGGCGTGTAGACAGTTTTACCAAATAAGACCTTTCTGGAAGACATAATCTTATTAGATCTGTATAAAAACTAATTAGACTGTTAATTAATGTAAAAACACAAATATTGAGCATGTCAGATTTCCGTTCATCTGTAAGATCACTATCCTTTTGCCATCTGTATCCATTTTTGCTATTTTTAAAAATGGAAATGTAAGCCAGGTCCATACCCCCTTTTGTGTTGTTAATGTACCATCCACCACTTCATTTGATTGACCTGCCGGGCACTGTGAACTCATTAAGCATTGAGAAAGACCAGAGAGATTCATGCTAACCACTAATTGAAGTCAGCTCCAGCAGCTGGATGGCAACAATGGAACCCTGCATGCACTGCTGTACAATCAAAACAAATCACAGTGCGAGGAGATGGCTGTTTGGCTATTGCATGCGCCTGATGCCTTGAGAAATGCTCACCATACAATATATCTGAATGGGTCGCGGATTTAGCCTGATGAGAGAAGACTTCAGAGTTTGTTATGAGTTATGGACTGGGGGAACCGCAGGCCCGATGGTTTCTGCGAGTGAGTTTGTCAGGTTGGAAGGGCGCCATTAGAATCGCCTCTACCAGAGACGCCATGCATTAATACTCTGGGCTGTTGAGAAGAACCAAGGCCCAGCATTATTCTGATTGGAGAGGGAGGATATCCTATTACCAATTGTAGTGCCAATAAATTCATTTCCCCCTCCATGCCATAAATATAAATGTGTTTATTCTTAAGTTCAAATGGTGACATACAAAAGATTGGAAATGGGCACATCTCCGTCAAGCCTGGCCACAGATTATTACAACATGCAACACAACGGTATCATTTGCTATAATAATGTGGACCGCCTAAGAGAGACACAGAATGACACTTAAGCTGCGTGAGAAATTCCATTGATGAAAAACATTAAGACACAGCAACACTGAGTGTCGATCCAGAAAAAGCTCCTCCAGTCAGCCAGTAGATGTCACTTGTGTTTTCACCACTATGCTGATTATTGTTCTAACAGTGGCTGACTACTGATGCAGATCAGAGATATCAAACAAGGCAGAAATAAAAAAATCTGTGAGTTATTATCATATTATGTAGATGCTCTGAATAATGCTCTTTATACTGATGCTCCTCAAAGTCAACTTCTGATATCCTGCCCTTTAATCTGCCTTGTACAGTATTTAAAATTAAGTAAGGCTGAAAAGAGTACCACAATCTCCTACTGAAGTTGTAGTGCTGATACTTGATATCTTTCCTTAAAGGAGTAGTCCGGCAACTTACTATTGCAGTTCAATAAGATGGAGGACTCAGTTATTTAACATTATTCTTTGGCAGTTTCCTTTATTGGAAAGCTGATAGTACAAATGCAGACAGGAAACAAGGAGAGAGATAGTGTGGCATGACATGCAACAAAGGTCCCTGCCCAGAATCGAACCGTGGTATGTGGCGTAACCATTTAGCTACTGGGACGCCCCAGACAGTACAAAGGCCCCGCGCATCTAAAATCCACCCATACAGATGCTTTTACTTATTTTGCCTGATAAAACCTCTTCTTAGGACTGTGTGAGTGTGTACAGCTTGTGCTCGACTGACATCTCTCTATACTTCCTATTAGTTTTGTTGCACGTGTTTGGGTGGGAGAAATAACATCTTCATCATTTTTTATTGGTTAACAAAGTTTGGTGACCTCATGTAGTTCCAGTGCAGCTCTGCCCAACTTCTACCTGAAAACAGGTCTAATTTGCCAGAATAAGTGTAAAAACCTGTGTGGGTGTGCAAGGCCTTTAAAAAAGAAGAAAAAAATCGATGCAGCAGAAGCCGAGTTAGTCTGAGGTTTAGTCTCCAGTATGGCTCAAGCTCCACAAATGCTATATTTTCCCATAATGCAACTCAGTAGCATCTTTCATTTGACCCATATGCCTCCTAAATGCCCAATTCTTTCAAACTCCACACTCCCAGTTTGTAACGCAGGCTTTCTGCTAGTCTCAAGCCCAAATTTAAATAACCTTGATGACATCATCAGGGGAAGACATAATACAACTGTTCATGGACTGAGTAGTACTTCACAAGACAAGTAAGCTGCAATTCATGTGTAAAATTTGTAGCAGTGTTTCTTTAATAAGAAAGTTTTTCAACACATTCCTTTTCAAAGGAAGAGGGTCAAAACAAACCTCCTGCTTGTACCATAACAGCGTAACTGTGTTATGGGCATGCAATTCTTGCCTTTCTGAGGAAAGTACTGTAATTACTAATTTTAGAATGTCTATAACAAAGTATGGGTACATGATCAAGCTACTCTGAAATAATGAGAGTGCTTGTATTATATTACTTTCCATTACTTTCTACTCAAATTTATTCAGATTCTGCTCTTTTCTCTTTAGGCAGCAGGGAGGCAGCATTCACTTATGCCATCACCGCAGCCGGAGTTGCCCATGCAGTGACCACAGCTTGTAGCCAAGGCAACCTCAGACAGTGCGGCTGTGACCGTGAGAAACAGGGCTACCACGCCCAAGAGGAAGGCTGGAAGTGGGGAGGCTGCTCGGCTGATGTCAAGTACGGCGTGGAGTTCTCGCGGCGCTTTGTAGACGCCCGTGAGATCAAGAAAAACGCCCGCCGCCTGATGAACCTGCACAACAATGAGGCAGGGCGAAAGGTAACGCAAACAAAATTAATCTGACCACACTAAGGACAAATGTATAAAATGATATCCATCCAATCTATATTTGGGGTTCACTGCTGAAAACATCATACAGCACCACAGTCCAGCATAAATACATGTAAGATTATGTGGGAAGAGGAAAATGGCTAAATTGACATAGATTGTCCATGATTCTGAAACATGACTTTAACTTATTTATTGTGTAGTGTTTTCATTAAAGTGTGAGTGTGTATGTGTGACAGAAATTCAGAGGGTAATTTTTTTCACATTAACATCAAGCTCAGTCGCAAGGGCAAACAATCACCTGTCAGTTTTGTCAACTGAAAATATTTGTATGGCATTATAATATAAATCTGGCTCAAACCACAATGTAATTCTATACATGTACGGTTCCACAACAGCTCTGGTCAGTTTTCTCGGGCTGTCACGCCATTATGTGGTCTGAAGAAAGGTAAAGTTAATTAAAGACTGCAGTCTTGGGGTATGAGTTATTTTCCCCAGGTTTTTGACATAAAGTTGGCACACTGGTTGGTGTGCTGAAAGTTGAAGTGTCTGCAGAAAGCCCAGCTTACCAAAAGAGACAGATTTAAAGGCTATGCGATTGCTTTTAACTGTTCAAGCCATGGACATGTGCATGAATCACGCAGATTCAGCTGTGTCCAGCTCTTAACTATCTCTTTTAATTCATACAGACCTAATTTCTACTCTCTATGTGATCAGATCCTAGAGGAGAGGATGAAGCTGGAGTGCAAGTGTCACGGCGTGTCTGGTTCCTGCACCACAAAGACCTGCTGGATCACCCTGCCAAAGTTCAGAGAGATTGGTTACCTGCTGAAGGAACGCTACAGTGACGCGGTTCAAGTAGAGCCAGTCCGGGCCTCGCGACTCCGCCAACCCTCCTTCCTACGCCTCAAAGAGGCTCGGGGCTACCAGAAGCCCACGGACACAGACCTGGTGTACCTAGAGCGTTCGCCCAACTACTGCGAAGAGGACACAGCCACAGGAAGCACAGGAACACGGGGCAGACTGTGCAACGGCACCTCGACACACACAGACAGCTGTAATGTGATGTGCTGCGGCCGGGGTTACAACACGCACCACTACACGCGCATCTGGCAGTGCAACTGCAAGTTCCACTGGTGCTGTTTTGTCAAGTGCAACACCTGCAGTGAGAAAACGGAAGTTTTCACCTGCAAGTAGGAAATGAGGAAGTGGGGCACTGGGGAAACAGACAGTGGTTGAAAGCAAGAGGGTTATGACAAAGTGGAATTTGAAGTGAAGGACTTGGAAGTATTTATTCAACATTTTGCACATTTTTACATCCTATTTTGGAATTCTTTAAAGAAAGGAAAAACAGACATGAGGTTTGGAGAGTATTGGAAAAAAAAGAGACACGAGTGATTTAAAAAAACAAACATTTTCTTGCGCGCTTATACAAAACTGTGACATGATGCAAACATATTGCAGGTGAAAGGATTTGATGTTCTCTTTTAAATATTTGGAAGACATCTTGCAGAGATGTAGCTTACAGACGTCACGCACAAGAGGAAAAACAACAAGGATTACTGTTGGATCTTGAGAAGACTTTTGTAACACGCTAACTGGAAATGCTACAACAGCAAAGAGCTTCAGACTGTCATGAAAGAAGGACAGGTCCTGATGAAGATTGAAAGACAGCAGTGGAATACTTTTAACTGTACGCTCACACTGTATTCTGTTTGAACACTGAAAATAAAACAAACTTATTTATGTAAAAATATCTTTCAAACCTAAAGTCTTATAGGATGGATAGCAAACTCAATTGCTCTTTAACATTTTTTATTCTTTTATGGTCTTCACTTGCTACTGAAACATTTCAAGCTGGGAGTAACCGTTTTTTAGTCATATGGAGTCGCATTTACAGCCACAGCAAAATCCTCTGCTATTTCATTTTTATCCATTATTGTCGTCAGTGGCGTATTTAGCTATAGAGTAGTTATTTTTCTTTTGCACTCACATAGTCACATTTCTTTCTCTTTTTAATGGGACATCACTAAGTTGGGGGGTTGTGGTATTGAGTGCTGTGCTGACATCTCTCTCATGGACATGTCCCCCCCTCCCCTCCGAGCCCAGACCCTTAGTTATGCTAAGAGCCAAAGAGGCAGAAAATACTCCCAAAACTATTTTAAGCATCCCAACTTGTCAGTTTGAACGGAACTTTCCATCCTGACCTTGTTCATTGTTTTGTTTTCGGAGGGCTCTTGACTTCTGAGAAAAGCATGTAAGCCTCATTGGAACTCCATAGAGGTGCAATCAGGTTCAGATACATCCAGCATTCACATGAACGGCAGAGAAGTGGAATTCCACATGATGGCCTCTGCTTACACAAGGCCTTCCAGCGCGGTTTAGGCCTGCCTGGGTGGATGGCATGTGCCCTAACCACACAGAAGGGGGTATGAGAGGATCAAAGGCCTCAAAGCTATTTTTGGACAGCACCCTTAATGTATTCAGAAATGTTTATTTAGGCTTTATATAACTTACAAAACAATTTGAAGAGTATATTTTTATATGAGGAACGTGGCACTTTATGTCATTTATAGATGGAAAAGGAAAGTCACTATTTACAAGTGTTTTCTAATGTCATTGTTTTCAGATTTGAGAGCTATAAATTATTTGGAATTTATGTCTTTGATCAAAGTTCCTAAATTGTAAATACTCCACGTGTTCTACCAAAGTAGCCCCGATTGTCCATCTCGATACGATCCTTCACAATTCAATGTAGCTCATAAAAGCTGAGTGATTCATCAAGTGCATGGAATTGCAAGTAGAATATACATCGGAAGCTTCAGCAACCAACTAGTCTCGACCGAAGAGATTTCTGTGTTTCCAGTTGTCTTCATAGCTCTTTCGGTAACTAGGAACAACTCATTGCTTCCTAAAAGCATAGTTGTAACTTCAAATACAAGTTTCTTTATTTGTTCTGTGGCAAAATCAAAGTCTGCATCACTTACAAACATGGACAGTTGTATTTTTTCTTTTTTACCAATAAAATTTGAGTATGCTTTTTTAATGCCTCTTGAGTTTTATGTCACATAATGTGGTCTTTATAGGCATTATTAAAATCATTACAAAAAGCTGTTTGTCACACACAGTACTTTATTAAGCTTTATATAAACATATTATTTGACATAAACATGAAGCATATACTTTACACCCTGACAAAGTGTTTTTTGCTGAAGGCGAATATCAAATCAGAAGGCACCAATACAATATAGTAGAGGCCTATGGTATAAAACGCTGATATGGGAAACACAAGAACTTCTGGCCTTGACTGATGTGGTACTAATGTGTTAGGAGGTGAACAGACGGCCGCGTCCATGCCACCTCATTCAGCCCGGCTAACTCGCACAGCCTCTTTCCTGTGGGGCTGAAAAGCATTGCAGCCAGCCAGTCGAGCGCAAGTAACAGCTGTTTTGTTAGCTGTCTGAAATCCTGGGGACCGGAACCGCATAAGCTCCCTTTACTATGCCGGCGGATTGAGGGGAGAGTCCAGCCGATTGTTTCAATACATTTTGTCATTAAAAATCAGAGGCAGAGCAAACAGGGTGGAGCAGGGTGTGGGCAGGCACGTAAAGCGCTGCATTGTTGAGGTGTCAGGACTGTTCAGCTTATCCAGCAACAGAAGGAGCAGGGAGGGATGTCATTCTGCAAACTAATGCTTCTGGTCTGATTCACTCACTCACTCTTCGGACGTACACTTTCAGTATGCGCTCATCCATCATCTACTGATCCAGAATCACTATCTCTGATCAAAAGAAGCACACACGCAGCCACATAGCTACAACTAAATAGGAAGTACAGCATTTACTAAATCTCTAACAAAGTCTATGCATTCTGGTAAAACTCAAATATAGCTTGCGAAGAGCAAAGAGAAGCGGTCTAAGGTGTAAAACATGAACTCAATGTTGTGAGTTTAAGGATGGTTAATGATCTATGCATGCCACTAGCCCTCATGCCTTATTTATAGGATAGAAATAGAAGATTAAGATTAGGATGAAATTCACTAGACTATGTTGAGTATAAAACTCATTACTGTTATAACCTTAATATAAGAACCATGGCAAAAGCAAGCAGAGATATAGGGACAAGCTTATACTGTATACTGAGCATTGTTTTTAAATTACAAAACATGCATAGCTTCAGTTATCATTGGCTTTAGTATTGCATTTTGCACTAAAATGTCCTTAGATTATGATATTAATAATATTATGCCTGTTTAGATAAGCAGCTATTTTAAGCGTTTGAATGAGGAAAACAAGTCTTTGTCCCTCTGGCAAAGACACCACCATTTAAGTAGGTAAGGCGGTTGATTACATCATGGTTTGGTCATTCTCTGTTTCGCAGTTACTGCAGAAGTCACTATGGGCCTGGGATTAAACCCCAACCCCTGCTGGTAACATCAGTGTCTGTGAAAAGTGAAAAGCCGGGACACTGTGGCGCTCTTTGTCTTTGGATTAAACCACAAAGCATCAACCTTGCCTAAAGGTACCAGCATGGGCTCGCCTCTCCCAAACTCTTCATTTCCCACACTCAGGTCAAGACAAAACAAGAGCTCCTGCTTATATACCAGGGGGACCCCATGGGCCTTTTTTGTATCAAGAATACCTTAAGCCCCATCTGGACATGAGTGCAAGCATTTCTGAGGTAGAAAAGTAAGGTATACATACTTCTCTGATAGAAATAATTAATTCAAAAGCGTTTTTCTGGTTAATCTATCGGCAGTGTGGCTGTCAATTATTCTGGACAGGCACAAAACATGTGTTTAGTAGCGGACAGGTCATTCACCTGCACATGAAGCTTAAGTATTAGGTAACATTAATGAGGCTTGTAGCACAACAAGAGTACATGTTCACACAAGTGTATACGTGTGCACATGTACTTTATTCCTTTCTAAATAAATACTTCACATGAAAACCTGCTCGCGGGTTGAGGACCTCCTCTCTCCTGGCTGCTCCTCTAAGGTTTTCAAGAGTCTTTCCTCACAGGTTTGAGCAGCAAGCTTCCATCTCGCTCCTCCACCAGGAAACCCAACTCCCTGAGCGCAGAGTAGTCAGCGGTGCCACGCCGTTCCAGGGCGGCGACCAGCTCCTGGTTCTGCGTGTTGTGTTCTAGGAGGTTCCTGATGGCAAAGATGGCCCACTGGCTGATAACTAGAGGCATCATGTTAAGAACAGTAACGTCAGAATTTAAATTCTAGAAAACGAAGCACACTGTGGTTCTTTCTGGTATTTTTGACCATGTTTTTAGGCATGTTTTCCAGCACTAGTCGGTTTCCCAAATGAAGAAAACAATCAATGGGAAAAATAAACATGTTATGATATTTTAAAACATATTAAAATAGCCAATTACAGCTAAAGTCCATAACCTTACAAAACAAGCATGAACTTCAAGTTTTGTCGTCAGGTGTCACATTTTTTTTGTCATGTCCCAATATCAGTTTTTAACTACAAAAACAACACTACCACTTTGCACCACTTTGATAACACCATAACAAATAAATTAATATTTAATGCTAGACATGAGTGCTAGCAGTTGTGATGCAAATGCATTTACAAAATCGACATGAAAAAACTGCATACATGAAAAAAAACAACTAATAAAAAGGTAGATAGATAAAATGTAGACTGATAGAGAGGTTAACAGTGGTACATGCAACACAGGCCAAACATTTTCAATGTCCAACTCAGGATGTCAAACTCATTAATGACCTGGTATTTGCCTTAGGTCGCGGAGTATGCAGACAGCCCAACAAACAAATGAGTTTTGCAGACAGGTCATGTTTTGTGATACAAAACATTCTCAATTCACCACTCTCAAGTTTCCCACATAAATCCATAAACATCTCTTTCTTTGACGATCTTTTTCTGAACAGAAACAAATGCTGATACCTACATGAAAAAGGTGGACGGAGTGGGCAGTGTGTGTATGTGTGTAAGCATGTATGGCAGAGGGGCAGGGGGACAAAGGCTCTGCTCAGACTAAACCTGACCTGGTTAAAAGACAACCTGGCACGGTGCCCTGACTTTAGCCAGCTAATACCAACTGGGAGCAGGATGTCCAGCAGGGGCTGGAGATGAGAACAACTCAGGGGTTGGAGCTCAGTGACCGGCAGTATACTCCAAATAAAACAGAAATCAGCGTGTTCTCAAAGCCTGTCACAATGTTGTGAAAAAGGGCACTAAAACCACATCATATGTACACTCCTTCCAAGGAGGTCAAGGTCTGCTGGTCCACACCAGCTGCAGTGGGAGCAGAGCAAACCTTCAACTTACAGTACAGAGTTATCCATATCAAGTGTATGGTCATTTTGTAAGGTTGTAGTTAGTGATGTTGTTGTATTGGATTGCATAATACTGAGAGGCGTTTATAAATATAATAAATAGTAAATGGGGGCTGACAAAACATTAGAAACACAAAATGCAATCTGATACAAAAGCACCACTGTGGTCTAAATAATTACCATAGAAATGACTTATCTCTCTGATACAGTGACAGACTTTACTTGAACACTTCTCAAAACAAAGAGTAGCATTTACAAGCAGCCCAAAAGATTTCAATAATGAATGCAACCAATCAGTTGACGGTGTTGACCAGCTGCAAGCAAAGATGTATTGAGAGGTGGTGAACACTATGTGAAAATTTCAACAAGTTTGGTTGGCCAGCCTGCACACACTGTAGCAATCAAAGCTTGATGCAAACCCTTATTTTTGGTTGCAAACCCACCCGCTTTCCTGTGCAAACATGCCAAATTTAATTCTACAAGTGCCAGAATAAGATCCACAATGACTAAAATGACTTCTGGGCATAAATATGAACAATGATTTAGATACATTTGAAATGTGTGTACATAAACACAGATGTGTTTGTATTTCCACACCATCAACGTCTGTTAACAAAGGATACATGGGTTGTTGCTGTCTATGTTGCAGTTGTCCAAGATGAGGGGGATACCTTCCAGTTCTCTCACCTGAGAAAACAAGTTCAGTAAGATGTAAAAGCATGGACTGGTAAAGATGTCTGTTTTCACTTTCCATGTTTGGTATGGCTGAACATTTTCTTATAGTTATGACAATTTAATACCAGTTCTGGAACAATACTTTTGTAGATACATTTCTTAGCTCAATAAAAGCTCATTTCACAGTGGTTCATCAGAGTATCTGTATATGCTGTTTGCTTTGTGGTTATATGACACCATGTATTAGCACATTCTGTATTGATTGTGTGTGAAAACATTCTTGGGACAATAGAAAACCTGAAATTAAATCTATGAAAAACAAAATGTAAGCTTTGACAGCCTCTCAGAGAGAGTGGTACTAATAGCACCTATAGGTTTTGCTCTCCTCCACACAATTCAGATGTCCACGCTTTCTATGGTGTGAAAAAATGTATACCACTAGCACAGACTGCTCATACTATGAAAAAATAGAGCAGAGAAAGCACTCAACACTTTTTAAATCTCACTCAGAAATGTTACAGTGAACTGCAGGATTTGGTGCAGTCTAACAAGTAATCACTTTTTAAAGAGAAAACAAAAAGGACAAATTCATTTAAAGGCAAGAAATGTATTCAACTTAAGTGTCCCTCAAATCCATGCAAAAGCAGCAGTGTGGTTGTGGGTTAGTTTCAGACAGTCACAACAGGGTGATCTGCTCTGTATCATGTGTCTGATTCTATAGGCTTAATTATTGTCTTTGCTTGCTGTGCCCTCATCTTGCCGCTGTGGTTACCCTCCAAACACAGAGCTCCAGAACAAAACGATGTGCTGAGTTTCAGAAAATGGAAATGTCATTTAAACTGTCAAAGAAACAAAGTCGCTGACTAGGACAAGCACCCAGGTCTGCATTTTCCACTTTCAAAATGATTGTCTGAAGTTGCTCATATTATGTCCAAACCCATAAAGAGATGAATAACAAGCGACTGGACTCTGACTTCAGCCGGTACACGCAGTTCAGCACTTTGCATGCACATCTGAAATTACAATCTCTCCCAAAGGTGAACAGAATGACATTTGGTTTACTGGAAGAGATCTTAGTGAAAACAGATATGGGGTGATTTCTGACCACTGACAGACCACAGATCAGCATCCATAAATATTATAGAGAGGCCAACTGAGGGTGGCCATCCCACAAGCATTCCACAAATCTGTTTCTATTAAGTAGGACTGAGTCTATAATGTGCCACAGATAGAGGCCAATTCCTCCCCATCCGCTCTATTATCTGTACTTTATGTTAATAGTGAGATGCTGACAGATGGCAATGGAGGGAAACTGATAAAATCACTAAAGCGAGGGAGGGAACGTTTCACATTTCAGTGCAAAACCAAGTTGTTGTGTTGAAAGAACCCGTAAGCTTGCAGTAGGAACACACAGCCTCTCGCTTCATTAGACATTACACTCATTTGCAGTCATCAGTTGTCCTCTGTCCTCAGGAGATCATGTGGTTTGATACAACAGCCCATTACTAGATCCCGCACTCTAAACATGCTAATCTAATGTAGATCTCTCACTCTCTTCTTGACTTATGACCCCATTGTGTTAGACTGATCAAGGGTGCTCACTAAGTGACATATCCCATTAGAAGAGGGATCCCAGTGGATTAGAAAAAAAAAAAAAGGAAAAAAATCTAATGAATAAGAATATCAACCAATAACAATCTCATTTTCAGTATTCAATTATTTTCCTTTTCTAAATCCTTTACCTTCTCCAGACCTTAATTTCTTACACTGGTAGTCATTTTGTAGAAGCTGATTTTCATCACATTTTCCTAATTTTTCAAATGGCAGATATCTATACTGGACACGATATTAATAATAGCAAGACATATCACTGTAGAAATGGGAAATGTGTTTACCAACAACAGCATTACAATATGTGAAATGGCAGTGGGTTTACAGCTACAGAAAAGCTGGTTTTGTGCAAGTTTGTAGACAAAAAAAAACAACACATTTTAACTAATTTGGGCTTTATGGTCTATGTCCAGTATGTTTGGCATTAAGCACATTAATTCACATATATCCATTTTCTCTTTTCCACCCATCCACATGCTAAGATGTAGCATCAGCATGATTACAAGGTAGATTTTTGGTTTAATTTAAGGTTGCTAATTAATGACTTAATTCAGCCATCAGTTTATTAGGGTGCTTTCACACCTAAGCTGTTTGGTTTGGTTTAAACAAACTCTGGTGAGTTTGCCCATTTGGTTCGGTTCATCTGAGGTAGTGTTACACCTGTCATTCAAACTCTTATGTGGACTAAATGACTTCATGTTAACAGCTCTTGGTTTGTTTGCAATAAGTCAGTGTGAACACAAACTAGACCAGAACTAAAAAGGCAACAATGTATAATAATCTTTTCCCTTGGTCTGGACCAAGTGAACCGAACTTAAGGTGTGAAAGTGCCCATTTTCTGTTCTTTCATCCATCCATCCATCCAAACCTTGTTCTGGTTGTTGGTATTGCTGTGACAGAGGTTTCCTATCAGCCTGATGAGGTGGGCCTTGAAGCTGATCACGGGAGAATGGGAGGAAGAGTCTCCATCTCCACTGAAGGAGGAGAAGTTTTGTGCAGCACTGAAAATATTCTTACTGGCCTTCCCTATAGCATGCACCTGCTCCAGGAGCTCTGCAGAGAAAATGTAAAGGGTGAAAAGCAGGAAAGCACACACAGTAGAGAGATGTAGCAAAAGAGAAAAATACATTTAATTTACATAAGCTTAAGTTCAAGCCATTATAGCTAATAACTCAGATTATACATTTGGAATTATGGAATTAGATTTCTAGATAAGTTTACTTTAGACATGTTGTTTAAGTACCCAATAAGGTGATTTGTGTCAAACTTATTTGTATTTGAACTCTGCTGTGTTTTTATTGCTTGTCAACATAGGGAAGGGTTGTGTGCAGGAATCTTCATTTGTTTTCTGTGGGTGATTTGATGGGGATCTGGATCTTTCACAGCACCATTTCAAGGAGTGTCTATTGTGTACAGATGACATATTTACCATAAGTCGGCCAAACTGGACCCACAACTCCAGTTGTGGACACGGTCAAAGAGGTTGTTTGAGTGTGTGTTTTCATTTACCAACAGTGGTCACTAGAAGGTCAGGATGGTTCTGTAGGAACATGAACTGCCTGAGATCTGAGGTCATCTCACACAGCACGTCCAGCAGACTTATCACTGTCAGTGCCTCCTGCAGGACCTACAGGGGATTGCAACCAACAGGTGTCAAACACATACAGAAAGGATGGGGTGTGAGATAATGTTAGGGTGGGGACATGTCAGTTAGAAAATGAAAAACTAAAACTGAAAAAAGCTCTCCAAATGTTACACATATTTTACTCACTTCATGATAGAAATAAATTGTCTGCGTTTTTGAGGCCTGAGGAAGATACATCAGTCAGGTTTACTATCTGTACCTCATCACTGGAAGCGGAGCCAGTGGCGAGTGTCAGCACAGCTCCACAACCTTTTTGGAAGGAACTAGCCAGGAAGCGAGCCACGCTGGGAGGGATGCCACACTCCTCTGAGTCCTCCTCTCTTAACTGGGCAAAGAGCAGCTCTAATAGAGTAACTCTGAAAAATGTGCACACACACACGTATATGAGACGTCTGGACTAGGTAGCGCTCCCTGATAGGTAGTATAAGCTTTCCTGGGTACATCAACTTGCTATTCTGCAGGTTCAGAAAAGTATTTTATTAGAGGTCTGGCTATGTGAGGCCAGTAGGTCTATAGTGACATTAGTCTGTCACTACATTAAAAGCCCAGTACCTTTCATGGTGAGACATCCCAGAGTACATGCTCTCCACCAGAGCTGAAGACTTGAGGAAATGCTGGGTAGCAATGAGAACCCTGTAAATTAATGGATACCAAATAAAAACATAAAAAACTTAACCAACAAGTAGTAAAAAATAGTTGACAATTCAAAGTGTGTTATACACACACTGTAAACTCTTTAGACATATAAACTAACAATTGCTTTACACACACCAACACAGACACACACACTCTTACGTCCAGTCCAGGTCAGGTTGGGTCCTACAGAGCTCCATCACCCTGAGTGCCAGCTGGATATTCTGCGGCTCAGACACTTCTTCCACCTTGGCTTCATCCAGACACGTGTGGAGTACCATAGAGGCGTAGTTTACCGCCTTCTCATCATCAACACTGAGCAGCTGGCTGTTCACACATGTTTTGGGTTGACTCAATGTGAGCACAAATGCTTGGCTACAAAGGTCTGTCATAATGCTATCACAAATAAAAATACTTTTATTAAAGTGCTCTCAGATCAACTCTGTTTTTAGTGTGGATGACACAGAGAGATGTGGATGATATGCATAAAGTCTAGGGCCAGTTTCAAAACACAGAGCTCTTTACATAATGTGAACCTGTGGCCCAGTGAGCCACCAGGATGCCCCTACAAAAAGTTTACTGAAAACATTTAAACTTATGATCAATAAACATAGTGTGAATTATAATGATTTTATGTAAAAGTGTTGCTTACTGTGTTAAAAACATAACTGCAGCTGTGTCACACAAAACTTACAGGAGAAGATTTGGGAAGCTCAGCTGCCAAATGTCATCTTTACACATTTGGTTTCCAACCGCTAAGTTACCGAGGAACTGGATCCCACAACGAATAGCTGGATGATAAAAAAAAAAAACCCATCAGTATCAAAAAGGTCACCTAAAAAAATCTAATAATTTTATTAAGCATCAATTATCTAATTTTAGACTTACGTTCAAATATTTCATCTCTGCTCAAATTTGTGGTCTGAAGGAGTCTCAGGAGTTTAACGGATACATCAATGAAACCAAGCTCCCTAGAGGAAAAAAAGAGAATTATATTCTTATGTACTTGCTGTATGTTTAGGTGCTTCCTTGCTTATCTATTTTGTCAAAGAAGGTGGACACAATAACATGAACACACACTGTGTAATGAAATCTAATACAACAGCATTGTAATAACTCAACTCTACGGTAATTTTTGAGACCATACAGCCTGTGATGTTCCTATATATTTCTCATATTCTCCCAACTACTAATCCTAGATCCTTCTACATGACTACATTCATTTTCATTTCATTTCATTTTTAAGGAAAATAATGGCCATGAAATATTTTTTTTTTACTTTTAATTCAATCAACTAATTAAATGGTCAAATAAATCATATAAACAATTATTTAAGCTAAAGACCACCCTAATATCTTCTTAATCTTTCCCACTATCTCATTGACACTGCATTGTATCTAGAATTACCTGAGCAGACTCTGGTTGCAAGTGCTCTGGACACAGGAGTTCCTCTGAGCCCTGAAGCATTCAGCTGCCAACTGCAGCTGCAGGGAGACAGATTGCAGGTCCTGATCCTCACTGCTGGCAGCCTGCAGCTCATCACACAGTTGGGACAAGACCTTTAGAAGCATGGAAAACACCTCCTCCTCCACAGCATCTCTGGGAGCAGAAAGTTGACCAACAAAAACAAGGAAGGCAGCACGGTTACTTTAGTGCAGTGGTACCCAAGCCTGGGGGCAACCAGGAGGTAAATGTATGGTTGAAGAAACATTTGTCAAACACAGGTGTAAATAATAACATCATCAATTGCTGCTTTGCATTTTAGTAATTGTAGTACTGAGCCAGCATTAATGTTATTAGTTGCACCTGTGCTATTCCTGCTATGACAAAGCAAAATGTCTGAATCCACAGAGAGCTTGGACAGTCGTCTTTGTAAGTAAGTCAAATTAAATTGATAGGTCAACAAATCTTAGTTATATTGCGGTTAGGTAGCTGAATGAACTTCCACCTTACTGTTTATTAAAACATAAAGGCCAACAAACGGGCCTGAATAATAGTAGCTAACGGATCCGTAACGTTAACGTTACGCTGGACGTTATATTTGACAGTACGTAACATTAGCTGACAGTCGGACTTCAGGCTAGTTTAGCCGATAAGCTAACACCCTCAGTTTCCATTTAAGAAGGAAGTAAATTATTATGTCCGAACCTGTATTCCTTGTCCCGTAACGCAGTCGTAAATGTTTTTAAAATCTGCAAGTGTCCAGGGCAGTGTTTTTCATTCAAAATGCCAGCGATAGACGCCGAGATGTCCAAGTTGCTGTTGGTGGAAGCTGCCATGTTTCCCTGCTTTGTGCGTATGGGCGGGACATCCGGATACATTTCTAATACGCTATTGGTTCATTCCAGAATAAAGGCGGAATCAGAGCATGTGCTGCTGTTTTCATAGTTGTCAAGTCACTCTGCTCAGTGGGACATGT
The DNA here is from genome assembly GCF_020085105.1 of Siniperca chuatsi. Classification (NCBI taxonomy): domain Eukaryota; kingdom Metazoa; phylum Chordata; class Actinopteri; order Centrarchiformes; family Sinipercidae; genus Siniperca; species Siniperca chuatsi. Next base: position 14,439,457 of record NC_058064.1, read on the forward strand.
CATTTGTCAGTGCCAAAAATACAGAAAGAGAATCATGCTTCTGTCTTGCTTTCTCCATACATTTACACCGTTTTTAGTTATTGCTATTAAATCATGAAATAGTATAACCAATATACTAATTTAGATATACCATGTTGCCTTCCGGTGTTACTGATGTATGTGTGTATCACTTCCTAACAAGGAACCCTTTATAGAGGGGTTTTAAATGGTAACTAATAGCTTCATTATTGGTTAATAAATAATTTACTAATGTTTTATAGATCAGTTAAGAGTCATTAATAAAAACAAAGTTTGGTTTGCCAGGTTGTGACCAATCCCTTTGGCTGGTGCCTGTTCTCCTCCAGCATCACACTAGCTTTTTGGCTCTTTCGTTCATATTTTTTTAATGAAATTTACTTCATAGTCTGTTGATCTTGGCCTGTTATCCTTATAGTCTTGTGAAATGATTTGTAATAAGCATGTTTTACATTGTTTTATAAATCAACTTAACTTCACTTTGCTCATGCTATACAGCCTATGTCCACCATGAGTCTAAGATGAAGTGTTGAGGGTGTTATACAGGCAAGTGGGCAGCTCCCATTACAGATACTTTATTAAATTTGACCCACTGTGTACCTATACTTAGACATATCCACAATATTACATCCAGTAATTTCTGAGCTAGAAGTTCTGTACAGGCTGTCAGCTGCAGCTGCACTCACATCTGAAGGCCATTCACCTAAAGTTTAAAGGTCTAAGGATCAATTCACTGCGCCCAGAGAAGTTTTACGACAATTGTTGCAGCTGCAACAACAAAGCCACAGGACAAGCCTTTGAGATTTCCATGTAGAGTGGCGAATTTTAGATTACAGGATTTTGCTCTGCATGGTTGTCCCCTGTGTTTTCACTGGCCAGGCACAGCACAGCAGTGGTGAAAGGCAGATCGATGTGGAAGAGAGTTGATTATGGATGGTAACAAGTATCCACCTCAAGCAATTTGTCAGCTTTAAGATGAGGTATTTGAAGATCCAAACATTCCCAGTATAGGAGTCCCATTATTCATTCTTTGAGTGGAATAACTGGAAATATCCTCACAAACTGGAAATGGTATGGTCTGATGGAGAATCTTAAGAGTTGAGTTACAGGAAAAACAGGACTTCCTATCAGATTTTAGTTATTCTGGAAACCTCAGTTATGCTAACTAGAAGACGGCTGGTATAGTCTGCAGTGGTAGAGGATCTCAGTAAAAAACATGAACACAATTAACCACATAGAGTCTTTATTATTCACAGATGGTCGTGCAGTCTGATGGTACAAAACACAGTCAATGTTGAAAGCAAGTTCATAGATGATGCATTTTATTATCAAATGAAGCATGTCACATCTGGCTTGTCAAAACATGAAATGGAGCGAATATCAAACAGTTCCACAGGTCAGCCAACAATCTATCATAGTGGCGCTCATGATAACAAAGTCTGAATTCAAGTTAAACACACTAGACAGTGGTTAAGGCGATGACAGCACCCTGTTAATCTATTACATTATTTCATTCCACTCTTCTAAAAGGCACGCAACTTTCAACACATCTGGGGTACAGGTATCAAGTGACGAATGAGTCTATTTTATTGCATGAAAAATTACTTTTTAGCCACGCTAGCACTGTGGCTATATGGATGGCAATGGTTGGTTGGTCGGTTGGTCCACCACTTTGGTGTAGACTGAAATATTTCAACAACTATCAGATAGATCAGCAAAAATTTGGTACAGATGTTTATGGTTTGCACATGACTTTGCCATTTGTGGTTTTGAGTGAAGTGTCTCAACAGCTATTGGATGGCTTGTCATAACATTTGGTACAGACATTCATCCCCTGACTTTTCATCAGGTCAAAATTTCAATTTGTCTAATACTTTGGTTGATGACCAAATACTAATAATATTCTCAGCAGCCTCAGCTGTACTTTGTGTTTTAGTGCTAATTAGCAAATGTTAGCATGCTAACAGGCTAAACTGAGATGGTTAACATGGTATTATACCTGCTAAACATCAGCATGTTAGCATTGTCACTGCAAGCATGTTAGCATGCTGACGTTAGCATTTAGCTCAAAGCCTAAGTACAGCCTCACAGAGCTGCTAACACGGCTACAGAATCTTAGTCGAGTATCTTTTGATAATGTGTTCCTGTATTATTGGTAAATATTGGTAAATGACAAAGACCTGTTGTAAACTAATGACCTGGACGGGTTGCAAACTGCTTCTGTAACTGTTTTCTGTGCATCTAAAACACTTGCTAATGAACCAAATCCAATGATTTATCTTATTTCACACAAGAGCATTAACATTTGAGGTGTTTTTAAATGTTCAGCAAGATTAAGTGTGGCACCTCCAGATATTCAAAACTGTATTTAAATAATATTTGCCAAGTTGCATGTTGTATTGCTAATGCAGTATTTTCTTTCACAGCTCAGCTCAGAACCAGAACTCAGAGATGAAGACATGGATGATGACAATGTTGCGATAGGAAATGACGCCTGACTTGACATAGCTCATAGCCACCTCCAACACAAGGTTCTTGGGGCCAACGATATGTTTCACCTGCCGAACCACACCTGAGGAATGACACAAATTGGGATTAGCGATTGAAATTCAGTTTTGGAAGAGATATAAGTAAATGTAATATCTGTATATACTATTTAATAAAGGATCTGATAAAGAATTGACTGCCTGGTTCCAAGTGATACTCTCTTCTCTTACCAAAAATCATGTTTTGGTGGGAGCGCTTCTGCACGTCAAAAGAGAACTGGTCATCTGCAGCCAGGATGTGAAAGAAAACATCGGTGGCACCGGGTAGAGGAGCAGGGTTAGCCACCGCTGTCCGCAGGAAAACTATTTCTGTTGGAAGAATCAGTTTAAAGTTTCTATTATTTCTGATAGAAGCAAACCACAAAGTGCATTTCAAATCAGATATTTATGATACAATTAAACAATTGTTCTGTGGGTTGAAATAAGTAATTGAATCTTCTGCGCTGTGGCAGGTTGGTGGGTGGAAAGTTTTATTTCAATGAGGCTGCAAATAATTGTAGAATTTGCTATTACAACCTACTGACTTAACCCTTTCAGCCCCAAACACTTGTCTTTAACAGCCTCTCAAAAATATGGATGTATTGCACATTTTCCTTTTCAGAAGAACCAGGACTATTTGAAAATTAAGAATATTTTATGTAAATAGCTGCATTCAAGATGTATTATGGATTTTCTATAATGTGGAATTTAGGTTTGACTTGAAAACTATTGATACAAAATGCATTTTAATAGAATGCATAGAATTGTGAAGGTGTCAAATATGATAGCTCATTACAGAACAGTAATCCAACTAACTAATGGAGTCTGTGAGGTTTTTGGTGTGAGTGACAGCAACCATGGCCTTACAACAGTCTCATAACCAAAAAAAATAAAAATATAATTGTTCAACTGCAACAACAAACATTTGTTCAAAGTAACTTTTACTTAAGTCAAACCATGTCACCAGGCTTTCTGACTTCATAGGGGTCAAGACTCAACACGTAGAATGTAAAATATTTGACTAAAGCATTATAACCAATAAAAAGCCTCTGCCCCATTAAGGACTATGGGAAACAACCTAACTCCAGTGGGACTAATAGGGTTAAATCATGATACAGACTACTACAACATATTCACACCTGCACCATACTGCACCATACCAACTGGTGGACAAAGGTCATCAAGGCTGCATACTTCCTCACAAACACATCTAAAAGCTGTTTCTAAGAACCTGCTGTACTTCCACCTCGTCTTACCCACTGATTCACTGAAGTCTCTGAAGGTTGGCAGAGAGAGGCCGAAGTAGGTGATGAGGTAGATGGGGTCGAGATTGCAGCTTATGTCGTTAGGTTGGCAGGCCTTAATACAACGCAAACTGACTGAAGCATCTTGTCTGAATCTGAAAAGGACAATGGAAAGGAGGCAAGATTGAAGGACAGAAGGAAAAGGGAGATTTATGACAAGGGAAGAGGAATACACACAATCTGAAGTGTGAATTTCCCACAAGTTTAACCTATACAGTATACACCAGTATTCATAAGAAAAGGCTTTGACCAAAGCTCCACAGTTGAGTTGAGCAAGAAGAATCTGGCAACACCTGAATAGCCCCATAGACCTCCATGGTTAACCAAGGAACGGGTGTGTTAAAAAGAGGCCAAACCCTGTTTCCACAACCTAAAATCCTGTTTGTGGGGTTCCCCAACGTGAAGACAGTAGCGCTTTCAGACATAACCTCAGAAACTGCGAAGGGAGCAGAGCCATGTAATTAGCAGCAAGCAGGTGAGTCCAAGTTGTTCGCTAAGCATGAGGCCAAAGCCACAAAGATGATTGTGTGGTATTCCACACCAACTAAATGCCACCAAGGAAAAACGGGATGGTAGAAAACCACACGAGGGTATGTAAGAATGAATGTCATTTGATGTGATCCAATGACATCATATTCACATGGTAGACTAAGGAAAAAGATCTTTGAAAATAATTTTGACAGAATCAGCATAAAAGGCCAAATGACTGAAAAGTGTCTCTGCAAAGTAAGACTCCAAAAAATACGATACTATTATTATTATTATCATCATATAGCATTTCACTATTTTTACATAATTAATCATCAACTTAGCATTTTGGAAAGTAGGTGGTTATATAATCCAAAGATTTAAGAGAATCATTACCTTATATATTTCATATCCGTGCATTTTCAATCAGTTCTATATAGTACATCAAACCCCCAAAACCACCAGGAGGAAAGTGGAACAGTGGAAAATTTGTCTGGCTGCATTTATACAACTGACCAACACAGCTACTGGCTTTTTGGTATCATTTACAGCAAATTAACTGATAACCACCCAATACCAACACTAAAAGCACCATCCATCATATGAGCTGTAATGCTGCTCCACCACTAATTGAGCCCCCATGCTGGCTGAGCCCCAGGTGCCCATAAATAAGTGCCACGCTTATTTTTCTTGCTGTCCGCTAAGGCGAGGCCTGTTTGATCCTATGGTGAGGCCGCTTGGAACAGATCATAGGAAAAATTGGTTTCAACATTAGAAATGACCACAGCAGAGGAAGCACGGGAGTAGTGGCAGAAACTATTGCCGGTGTGTATGTTTGTGCTTCGATACTAAAGAGTGAAAAGCCATTTTTATCTGTCACTTTTTAATTCCAAACACATAGAAAGTACACTTAAAGGGAAGCTGCTGCACAGACATGAGGTAGAGTGAAATGCCATCAATGCAAATTAATGCGCATGAACAATGCTTAAGAGATTCTCAACAGCTAATGAGCCCCATCTAGTGGTACAATGTCCTGATATTCTTACTATCTACTGCTACATCATATGCTAGAATAAATAACAACAGCTGAACAACAAGGGATTATTTTGTCATCTTATTGTTTTTTGGACCTGACATAACATTTCTTTGTCTCTGTGACAAATAAATGCATCCCCAAGACCACAGGACATATACAAATGCAATTCAATTGGCAATTTAGACTTTTTGCTTTGATAACCAATACTTTACAATAAATTATTAAGTATTTTACTTGGGTTTTTTTTTTGGGGGGGGGGGGCAAAAGAGAGTTAGATGAGATTTTCAATACCACTCTCATGTCTGTGCATTAAATATGAAGCTACGGCAGTCAGTTAGCTTAGCATAAAGACTGAAAACAGCTAGCTTGGCTCTGCCCAAAGGTAATAAACGTTCACCAACTCTATATCTCCTTTGTTGGGGTTATGCGTTGGACTATTTCTTGGCTAGGCACAGTGACTTCCGCTGGACAGAGCCAGGCTAACTGCTTCACCGTTTCCAGTTTTTGTGCAAAGCTAAGCTAACTGGCTGCTGACTGTTGCTTCATTTTTAGCAAACAAACATGAAAGTGGTATCAATCTTCTCATCTAACTCTCAGAAGGAAAGCCAAAAGGCACATTTCCCAAAATGTTCCTTTAATAGGAATAGTTTCTTCATATGAAATATTCAGTTCTGGCTTTCCATCTAGAGCTCAACAGCAATTAATCAGGGACAACCTTAAAATCCCCATTTACTGCAAAAAAGCTATCCGGAGTCCAGGATAGTTAACACAATAGCTAACACAACGACAAAGCAGTCTCTATTTGATACAATAGTCACCACTCAAATTCACCATAATAGACTGCTGTAGCATCATTTTAGCTTTGGGTGAATTATGGAGAGCTTTTCCACTCAACAAGAATGATAGATTTGGCCCTTATTAACTGCATTAAAGGTTAGATGGAAAGTTGGAGCTGTGACTCCAGTATGAAGAAAAGGATGGATGAAAATGAAAACCACCATTATAATACACGAGTGGTGAGTACAAAATAGGGATAGACTTCAAACACTCCAAACTATTCTTTTAAATGTCACAGACTTGTAATATGGAAATGTTCTTCAGGGTCGGATGGACTGCTCGTGTGTGACAAACACAGCAATCTTGGCCATGTACAGATGTGCCATCCCATAGCGAATCAGCCTCATCTCTACAGTCAGTAAGAAGTCCCGGGGCTGGGATAAGGCACGGCGCAGGACAATCTCTCCTCCATGAGCCTGCTGCTGCACGATGAAGTATCCCTCCGTGTCTCCGGAGACTATGTTGAGCAGCATTTTGTCTCCCAGCACGGAATTGGAGGGTCCCATCCGGAAAACATCAGCGGGGACGGGAGTGTTGGTGGGAAAGCTGATGTTGTAGAAGGAGATTCTCAGCGGGAGCAAGAAACACGACGCAGGATCCAGCGTGAACTCGCAAGTTACGCGCTCGCAACGGCTGAAAGGGAAAGAATGAAATACTCATTGGATGGAGCGAAGAAACAGCTACATACGTGGGTAGAAAAAGAGAGAAAGGACAGAGAGAGGGCGTAATAGATGCAAGCTGGAGAGTGAGAGTTTGTGACCGAAAACTACGGGCAAATGTCAGCAGTATGCCAAAGACAAACAAATCCACATCACAGGAAATATGAGTCAAATAAGAAAAGAGTGTAAAACGAGATAGAAGACAGGACGGAGTCTTAATACTAAACTGCAGACGAGTAAGATGCATCATGCTCAGCTGGGGACAATCAGCCCTTTTGTTTCAACAGCTCTCCATAACCAAGTAGCCATGGGCTCTCACCCCTGTGCTGGTTGTCGGTAGTTTGGAGGACATGCGAAAGACAGACAGCGGAATCCTCCCTGGATGTTGAAGCAGCTTTCAGAGACAGAACAGGTATGGCTCCCCGCTGCACATTCATCAATGTCTGAAAACACAGGGGGAAGCAAAGGTAAGACATTGGGAAAGTATGGGGAAGGGTAGATAAGCGCCAACACAGGACCAAAGGTTTGTCTGCTGACCTTGGCATGTGCGTCTGTTGGAGGCGAGTGTGTAGCCTGTGGGTGGGCAGGTGCAATAAAAACTTCCTGGGGTGTTGGAGCAGCGGTAGGAACACACATGACCTCCAGTAGGCAGGGCACACTCGTCAATATCTGAGAGCAGCAGAAAGTAAAAGCTAGTTGCTATCAAAAACAGAGATGCCAGATCAAAAGGACTTTATTTATTAAAAAGTGAGGGACATCTGTCGCAATTTATGGTGAGTAATGATGATTTTACACGTGATCACTTCCAAGTTGATTTGCTACACTGCTAAGCACCTTGGAGTCCAACAGTACCTTCACATGTTTTCCCATCGATGTCACTCAGCTGGTAACCATGGCGACAGTAGCACTGGTAGGAGCCATAGACATTGGCACACTCCTGGCTGCAAGGCTTTGCTTCACACTCATTGATATCTGTCAGCATACAGGCACAGATATAGATAGAACATGTTTCTTTACAAGTCTACGTTCATTTGGAGATATTTTATATATATATATATATAAAGTATTAATGAATTAATGAAATGAAGAGTGATCTTACCTTCACAGTTTCTGCCGTCGTGGGACAGTTTGAAGCCAGTGGTGCAGCTGCACTGGTAGGACCCCTCTGTGTTCACACACTTGTGGGCGCAGAGTCGTCCGGGATAATGCCTGCACTCATTGATATCTAAAGAACACAGGGGACAGACATGAATTTGAGAGTCAGACTTTACAAGAGATCCCAATGCTAAAAAAAAACTTTCCACTTGTTTTATGCCACTTCTTTCGCCTCTACTCACTTTGATTCACTCACCTAAAGATACATTCCTGGCCTAAAAAGCCATGAAAGATTGCCCACTGACAGCGAAAGGAGCCCTCTGTGTTATTGCAAACTTGGCCGATATTTTATCATTGAAACAAAAAGATAGTGATGAATTCGTACTGTACCTTCACACAGTTTGGTGATACTGTTGAAGATGAAGCCAATTTTGCATTCACAGCGGTAGGAGCCCACCAGGTTGACACAACCATGGCCGTTACATACTTTGCCTACACGACACTCATCTACATCTGTAACATACAAGGGGAGAAATTACTCTTTAGTTACTCTTTCTTTAGTTTGATTAAGGGAAGGGTGACATGCAATGATTTCGTGCAGCAAAAAACACAATACTGGAGACTTTACAAACAGAAAATCGTTTTTTTTGGGGGGGGGACAGTATACCTTCACAACGTGTGCCGTCCTCAGTTATATGATAGCCTTGTCCACAGGTGACTGTGTTCCTGCGACAAGTGTAGGAGCCCACTGTGTTGATACAAGTCTGGCCAGGCTGGCATGGACTGGCACGGGCCACACACTCATTTATATCTAATGAGAAAACACATTATTAAGCAAGCCAGCCCACCTTTTACCTGTGGAATGGTTTCACTTGAGTATGACACTAAGCTCACCGATACAGCTGCCGACGGCATCCTGAATGAAACCGTCTGCGCACTTTTCCTTTGGGTGGCAGCGGAACGAGCCTGCGGTGTTGTTGCAAAGAAAGTCTGGTCCACAGTTATGGGTCCCCAACGTACACTCGTCTATGTCTGAAACAGCCAAGGAGGAAAAAAGTATCTAAGTATAAGTATACCATGCATACATTTTGTTTGAACAATTTTTTTACATGAAATACTATAAACTATAGGTCATGTCTTGGTTATTTTTACTACTTGATATCAAAGAACTAAAATTGCAGGATTAGAAAGGATTTTTTTGGTACTCTCGTGGCAATTGTAACCCCCTTTATTGTGATATGGATATTTTTTTTGTGATTTTTACAGTGCTCCCGACTTGTTACCTTGGCAACTGTTGTTGTCTGTGAGTTCATACCCGGTGCCACAGCCGGTTTCCCTCTGACAGCGAAAGGAGCCCTCTGTGTTAATGCAAACTTGGCCGGAGACACAGTTGTGACTGCCAGTCAGACACTCATTAACATCTGAGGAGAGAGATACCCGCTCAAAATTAAGAAAAGCAGTCTATCCGTATATTAAAGCATTTTCAGTGGATTGTACAGTCACGTTTTGTTTATGGTAAATGAGACTCTACAGCCACACTAGCAGCTCTGTCAGACTGTACTTAGGTACGGCAGTGCTTTGAGCTAAATGCTAATGTTAGCATGCTCACGATGACAATGATAACATGCTCATGTTTAGCAAGTAGTTTAGCATGTTAGCATGCTAACATTTGCTAATTAGCACTAAACACAAAGTATAGAGGCTGATTTGAATCTCATTAGTTTTGCAGGTATTTGATGATAAACCAAAGTATTGGACAAATTAAATTTTGTCCTGCTGGTTGCGCTAGATGAAAAAATTAAGGGATCCCCAAGGGACTACAATTTATCCTGAAGCGAGACATGAATGTCTGTACCACATTTAATGGCAATCCATTCAATAGTTGTTGAGATATTTCTGGACCAAAGAGGTGGGCTGACCAACAGACATTGACACTGCTATTCCTAGAGCCATGCTGCGTAGAGGGGCTAAAATCCCTCATTTAAGAAGTAGGTGATTACATTTAAGATTTGTGGTGAAGTCGTACTTTCATTTACATTACTTACCCTCACAATTCACTCCATCCTTTTTCAGCTGATAACCAGCATGGCACGCACATGTACCATTACCTACACACAACTGGGAGCAAATGGAGTCTGAAAACAGCAGAGAGACACATGGAGATAGACATCACAGTGTACAGTGTGTGTCCTAGATCACCGGAATCATGCCACTGGCTGATGGAAGACAAAGCCACCAAGAGGCTGGTGCTTAAGCTTCTTACAGCTCCTATTATAACAAACAAAATCATATCACATTAAGAAATGAAGGAGCCAAACCTCTACAGGTGTCCGATCCCTCTGGAGGCTTGGCAGTAACGTTGACCTCAGGATTTAGCTCTGTCCGTGGTTCTATGGAAGAAAAAGCCTCATTAAATGTTTGTGTTTTTCACCTGAAGCCAGCTAGGTGACAAAAGCTACAAGCCACGACACCAGTTGGCCGTGAGTTACCATTTGGAATGGTGTCTACAGATTAGCCTTGTGAATACCCCTGTGAACTAGTCTGTCTGTCTCTCTGGCAGCAATCTGCTCCACAGCTGCCACACCAAGGACATTTATCCAGCCCTTTATGGAAACAGGGCTGCTCTTTCTGCTCCTAGTAACGCTGCCTGTTTTGATGTGATGCACTGACTTCTTTTGAAAACCTAGCACTACCACTTTCTAATTAGGTACCCTTTATAAAGGCAAAGGAGAACAAATTTTGGGTCGCCAGGTTGAGACAAATCCCTTTGGCTGGTATTTATCCTTTTCTATTTTGTAATACTGCAGTTATAAATGTTGGAATCCCACTAACAAATGGCCATGAGTTCCCCAATTTCTAAAAAGCTAACAAGTCTGTAGTTATAAATGTTAATAAGTCATTAATAAAGGATTTCAATCATCCACTAACAAATGCTCATGAGTTTCTCACTTTCTAATAAGCCATCAAGTCGACAGTTGTATGTGTTAATAACAGGTTAATAAAAGGAGCTTGGACCAGATCACCTGCAACCCTTTTCTACAAATAAAAGTCAATGGGAGTTTTTACAACCTGACAATCCAAAAATTGTTCTTATTAATGGCTTATTAATGATCTATAAAGCATTAGGAATCTGTATTAAACACTAATAAAGCCATTAGTTATGACTTATAAACCTTTTATAAACGCCTTATTAGAAAGCGGTACCAAATCATATTGTGCTAGAAGTCATTTGGCACCTAATGTGTGCAAATGGCCAAGTACATTGATTGTTTTGAGTGTGACGACCAGTAGCCATTCTTTCATGATAAGACAGAGTGGAGCTAATCAAGACAACAGAAGACCAAAAGCACAAGACTGTTTTGCTCTTTAACCTTTATCGCTTGGTTTGATTTCCTCTGTTGTGTTTTTTCCACAGCAGGTTTCACTTGTGTATGCGCACTGTCTCCCCAGCAACAAACCCTGGAGCTTGCAGCTCAAACCCTGGCTGGCTGCCATCAGACCGAGCACACAGCAGTCACAACACATCTAAACAGGAGACAGAGAGGGTGAAACAGAGAGAAAGGCAGTGAAAAGGGGGGAAAAAAATGTATGTGATATTCTCCGAAAAAAATACCCGCTATGTATTGATTTATAAAGAGCTAAGTGTATTATCTATGTGCGTAAGAATAAGGAGGCGTGTAAAGGTTGAAGATATTGAGATTTAGGAAGGAGGACAACCTTAGAGATTTGGGTTTCCCAGGGCTCTCCTTGGAAGAAGGGCTTCTCACAGGCCCCTTGCCCCCGGGCCATCTTGATGCCATTTTCACAGAGTCGGTCTCCTAGTGCTGCTGCACAGCACTGCTCCTGGTAAATCCTGTCAATAAACGGCAGACATTTAGCATAAAACCTCATCCAGAACGGAAACTGCACTCTTTGCTTTATTGGATAAGAAGCATGTGAAGAAATGCTTACTATTTACATTAGATAGAGTCGATTAGCTGACTGCAAGTGGCTTTATGTTGTAATACGTTGCATATTTATTTGGAACAATAAGTAACCTACCATTGTTTAAAAGTAACCATCAGCAGCTACTTTGAAACTACTTTTTATATTAAAAAAGCCTTGTGTCGCTATGGACAAAAATGATCTTTCCAGTATCTCTCTCTCCCTGCCTTTCCGTGGCAAATGTTCCCTCTACTGACCTCCATGTGTTGACCAGGTGTTGCTCTATTTCATCAATCACCACCTCCATGTTCTTACAGTCAAACAGGGCCCTTTAGTGTTAAAAATGCTCCAGGGGGGCCTCTTAACATCTGCACTTACTATGCAGTTACTATGTGGCAATCCTCCCCTGTAAGGGGATGGATGGTTGAGGGCTGTGGAGATGATTTGGGGCTTGCAACCCTGGGGGCATTTCCTGCTTTTAAAAATACCATCGCAAACGCTGGCCTGCAGGACACACACATTTCCCAGTGCAAAATTCCACCCTTTCTTTCAAAGATTGTTCTGTGTCAAGTGTAATATAGTTGGACCCCCCACTGAACCGCTGTACCCAAATGAAAGTTTTTGGAAACTTCATTCCCTCTATGAACCTGTTGTAGGCTACTAACTGTTCCTTGGGTCCCTGGGCCCCATTTTGAGACCCTCAAGAGGACCAAGCTCGTTTTAGAGAAACCAGGTGTTGCTTACCTGCAGGTTTCGGAAGAGGACATGAGGGGGAGGATAGTACAGTCTTGTCCTCCCAGGGCCCGAGCCCTCCCATCCTGACAGCACTCTTGTAAAGTAAGAGGCTTAATGTCTGCAGTGTTGGGAGGATGGCATGAGGATTAGAAATAGACAGTGGATGGATGCAGCATAGTTGATGGAAATAATAGCAAGGCTGCCCCTGAGTGCCAATGACTGACTCAGATTGAATTAAAATGGGCTCACACTCTCACAGACACTTTATGGAAAATAGGTTGAACATCTACAGTACCTCACAGAAGGCTATAATATCCGACCAAAATAAACAAGCGTATAAAAAGTCATTCAAACCACTAACACAGAATGTATTATCTGTAATGTAATGTATCTCAAAACGTATTCAAATTCTGCAATTCAGTGCCAAACTTTAGCGGCGTTCTTACCTTGTCCATGCAGAACTCCGTATAAAGAAAACAAAAGTATTGCCCACTGTGCCATCGGACTCAGTCTGAAGTGTTTTCCTCCTCCGATCGTGTAAGTGTTGCGGTTATATTAACTTATCGGGATGATCGGCGGATGAACTGCAGCAGTGGACAGCGTTTGTCTCCTCTGAAAAGCGCTCCGTCAAGAAGGAGTACATCTCAGTCCAGCGCGGAGACACAGATGTCGCCTGGTGAGGTTAGATTTGGGGGCGGTGAGGGTGGGGTGGAGGCAGCCGCGTTCAGCTGTCTGGGATATTGAATCATTAAAACAGGGCCGATAATCGGATTTATTAACACTGAGTGAGTCCAAAGTAGATGTTGCCTGGGTCAGGGGAATTTTAAGAAAAAGCGATAAAAGAAGAAGAAGCTGAAAGCCCCACATACAGGCAAAAAAGATAGAATAAAATAAAAAGAAGCCAAGTAATTTTGGCCTATAAAGTGTCTAAAATTCCCTTTATCTTTTTTATTTTAGTTTATGATACTTTGGTTTTTGAAACGGGTTTGGTTGAAATCTGCAATTTATTTTTATTTCTAGAACCACTAAGATGTAAAATTATTAAGCAATTTATAATGAAAAAAAAAACAGTGGGAAGTATGAAAAATTAGCATATCTTTCTGTAGTTCAAATTTAAAAAAAGAAATTTCTGCCCCGTTTTCTTCTTCTATTGTCAATCATCTCGTGACCCCTCGAATTAATCTTGCGTCCCCTAGTGGGAGTTGAGACCCCAGGTTGGGAGCCCCTCCTCTACACTATAAACAAATGTAGTTTTTTCATGGTGCAGCATGTTGCATTGTCTCAAAAAACAAAAAAACCCCAGAATAAAGATGACAATAGTGGAGGAAAAGCACAAGTCAGATCTACATCTGTTTATTACAAATATTGTAAATGCAGGTATTTTTTATGGTCATCATTGTTTGTAGAGTTAATTTACAGGTCCTGTGTATCCTCAATAAATAATAAAAAGGTAAGGATATTGGAGAAAATAATCTATATTGAAGTTGATTTCTCAGGTTTTGATTCACTTTTTCCACCACAAGTGAGTCGATGGCCATATAGGAGGGTTTAGTTCATTGAAGCCTCTGTCAAAAAATGTATTTACGTTAACGCCATTGACCAATTGGGCACGATTGCACATGTTTTTCATTACTTTCAGTGAAGGAAACAGACTAAAACAATAAGGCTTAGGCCCAATCTTATGTAAAAGTAGTCATGCTGCAGACGGGCAAGGACACAATTTGGAAAACACACTGCTGTCAGAGGCTGGTGATGAGAAAGTGATAATCATGTCTCTGAATATCAGTGATAACAGTAAAGTCAATAAAGTCTGAAGAATTGTTCACCTGATAAAAACCAACAAGGCTGCTGTGTGATAAAACATTGTTGGGATTTGGGGGATAAGAGGCCTAAAACTGGCAGCACAGAAATGAAACCACGACAGTGGCAATTCATGTTTGTTCTCCAACAACCAAGCAGCGCAATTTTCAAAATGCCAGGTTTTTCAAGGGCTTGTTTAAATCAATGTAGCACCGATAGATGCAGCACTTCCTTCTGTACAGACACTACAGTACATACAGCGGTCCTATTTGTTGTATACATAGCATCAATACAATACTACTAAAAAAAATAACAAAACTATTCCAATAAAACATAATTTGTTTATGAGCCAAATGGCTAGTACAAGTGAGCTCAAGTCTATAAACACAAAAACAAAGGCATTATTATTTATATTAAGACATCTTGCATGCATTGCTAATCCAAAATCTTTTTTTCTCATTTTGATTGCAGCATTTGTGCCTTGAGTCCGTGGCATTATTATGTACAAGTGATAAGCAAGGTAACTGATAACTTACACAATTCTATCAACAAAGAATATCTTTTGTGTGCTTTTCAGTGTCATCATCACAGAAAATAATCTCCTATGTTACAATAAAATTGTGACCTGTGTCCAGCAAAAACACAAAAAGAGCTTATTTACTCCCTTCGTTGTGTATCAACACCATGACCGCGACTAAATAAATCTATTTAGTATAGCAGTACCATTTTTTCCTATTGCAAAAATAACATACTACAAAAAATGTCTGATTGCAGCAAATGTGGGTCCCCACTGGGGCCATTTCTGTGGAAGACTGAAATCATCCATCTTTTCCACAGTTTCTCTCTGTTGTTCTCCTTCTATCCCTCCTCTTTTGCTGAGTCTGCAGGAGCTGACTCCTTCTCCTGGGTTTCAGGTGGATCTGCAGTGTTGTCTGTAGGGAGCTGAGGGTTCTCCTCTTTTGGGGAGCTGGGAGCTTCTCCGTCTTTTGTTTCGCTATCAGCTGCTGGAGCGCTTTTCACCTCCTGCACGGGAGTTTCCTCGTCCTGCTCTACCTCCTCTGCAGGAGGCTTGTCTCCTTCCGCGGCTGCTACCTTTTCATTCGTCTCCTTTTCGTTCGAATCAATCACCTTCTCCTCTGTTTCTGGCTTTTCCTCCTCTGCCGGGGCTGTCGCTTCTTCTAGAGGAGGCAAGTCCTCTTCTACAGGGGGGATTCCTTCTCCTGCAGGACTTTGCGGTTTATCGTCTTCAACGGGAGCCATGCCTTGCTCCATCATCTCTTCCTCTTCTTCATCTATCTCGTCCTCCAAAGGAGGGATCATCTGTTCCTCCCTCCCTCCGGGGAAGACCCTATCTGGGTAGACTTGTTTCAACTGTTCCTCAAAGTAATCCTCCAAGTACAAGCCTGCACTCCCCACTTCTGAGGTCGCCTGTACAATCAGCGCACATAAATGAAAAAAAGAAAATGAAAGAGTATGTACTTTAAAATAATGGATCTTTGTTAAAACTCAACTGTAGGTTGTGCAAATGATTGTTAATAAGCAGACATTTGTTATCTCATAAAGAAAGAACTGTCACTTTGGCAAGACATTATTATATTCCAATCATTCTGTTTTTTTTCACATAACTGGTTAATTTGCCAAAAGAGATATTTTATGTAAATTGATGTTTACCTTGTAGTACTTAGCACAGTTGAAAAATATGAGCCTGACGTCGGCAACAAACTCCTCCGGACTGCTATAACATTCACCCTCCTTCAACTCCAATTTCCTCTTCACTATTGACAAATCCATCGGGGTCTCGATCAGCTCTTTGTACCTTCTCGTCTCCTACATTAGAAAAACAGTAACAGTTAAGCACCTAATACAACTGATGTGAGGATCGGATTTTTGTCAAACCACTTTCAAATACAATTTTTATACTAAAAACACAACTACAACTGAATTTGAGCTTACATAAAATAACTTTAGTGTTTCTTGTGGCTGAAAGATTTCACAAATGTATTGGTTTCTGGTGGTAATGTACCCCATTCAATATGAGCCAACTATGATTTAAAATAACATGAAAAGTACAAAGATGAGTACAAAATCACTAATTTTAACGTTACTGAAGTAGTGAACTTCACTATCATTGAAATCTATTAGAAATTTGCACATTGCAGTTACCAATTCAATCCAATGTCTCCTCTGAAAACAATATAGTAGTCTGTCTTCTCTTTTTTAAAGTCATAAAAATGACATCCACTAATGTTTTCCTTTCTAAAAACTAATAGATTCACTTTTACTACATTTTATTTTTACTCATCTACCTGCTTCCAACACAACAAGTATCAACTGCAGGACATTTTAGAACTCTTTCTACCACTGTTGACTGGTTCAGTTTTTTTTTTTTACTTTATTGACAAAATACTAAATACAGTAACTTACTGATGGAGAAGCAGGCTGCTGGAAGTCAGTGCTGAAGTCATTGCAGAACAGACGTAGAAGCAACCTCTCACACCTCTGCATATTAAGAAAAAGAGATCAGATCGTCAGATACATTTAACCGATCACATTATGTAGAGAAAATTGTCTTCCTGAAGGCGATGAAAAGAATGATCATAAAAACAGAACAACCAGGCTTAAGTACTGAAGAATATCATGCGCAGAAACGTAAAGAACAGCTGAGAGAGCATACCCTTCTATCAACAGGTGGGAATCCTTCAGAGACGGGATCATCCTTGCTGTCACAGTCGTACTCCATCTCAGGAGAGGCGATGTCTCGGCAGAACGAACAGAACCACTCGCCGCTGTAGAGAGACATCAGGACAGGAAAAGCTGTTAGGACAGAAGCATGCATTGGCCAACTACTGCTGAATATGATCAAATCTGCATTCTGTCTACAAGGCAGACCATCCAAGCTTAGTCACTGACAAGACCTGGAGAACAGGTTGTCAGAATCCCCATCATCAGAATACATGTTTGCAAACCACTCCTCTGATTAATTCTTGTGCAGTAAATAGACTGAATGATAATGATCCGTGACAGACTTTCTCAGTGATAGACCAATCTGACAACTGTCATTATACAGGATGTCCAACATTTCTGACACATTTTAGAACCTGGTGTAGTACTGTTGGAAGGTGCAAGAACTGCAGTACAATATCAGCACATGAAAAGTCCCATAAACTTTTTTAGGTTAAATATTTTCCTTAATTTGGTTACAATGCTTTTACAGATGTACCAACACCTTTCAACATCACAAACTAATATTACCGCCGCAATAAAATATTATTTAAAGACTAATCTTTATAATGTCATAAAACAATAAAGACCTCTGTAATTACGGTATGCAAGAAATCTAAATACTTTTTACAGCTTTAAATTAAAAACAAAAAGATTAAACACCCTTCTCAGATTAGACAAGACAAGGAGATCATTGGCAATAAAGCTAATAGTTATGCTTTCAAGGTCAGGATCAAAAGGTTCAAGGCAAAGTAAGAGTGAACCCAAGTGGAAGCCACCACCACAATAATCTCTATAATTAATGTTGACAGAATTGGCAAATTAATAATACTGAAACATTTTATGTTAGAATGCTTTAAATTACAGAAAATGAAAATGTATAATAATTATTACAGTAGTTATGACAATATAATCTAAGGTTGGTAAGTAAAAACAATAATAAAGTAATAATTTAGAAGATAAAGTGTAGACAGTCTTTAGAGCAGCAATAATGGCTTCAAATGTATTCACATTCATTATTTAATTGTGCAACCATAGCATTGAGAGACAATCTGTCTCTCACCTGGGGGACTCATTCAGAGTGGGAATGTGGCAGGCCAGATGAAAAACTTTGGGACACTTGTCACAACAGAGCAGCTCCCCTCCGTTCTGACAGACGGCGCACCAGTCCTCATTAGGATCTTCCTCCGGCTCCGCTCTCTTTTCAGACTCCGGCTGCGCTGCGGGCTGAGGACACTGCTCTTTGGACTCTGATCCAGGGACCGGGACTGGGGCAGGCACCTTTTGCTGCTGCCGAGGCTTTGACTGAGCCCCGGTGCTGCTGTCCGGCAGGCTGGACCCTACACTGGACTGCACCTGTAGGCAACGAAAATGACTGCTGATTCAGGAGACAGAATAGCCATTTAACTTAGTAACCACTAAAAATGTATTCTATTGGCGGTGTCATTTTGAGGTTGAACTAAAACAAATTATAATGACTAAGTATTACCTTTCAATGATTTTAATAACAAGAAAACATTTAACACATTTGCTTCTGCATGCAGCAATATCTTATCACCAACACCTTATTGCCTACATGCTACATTTTTAAACAAAATGCTACGTTTCTTAGACGTTCTGGACTACTATGTAACCCAAGTAATTCTCTTACAAAACGAACTTCATCCTCATCCTCTGGTTCGTCCTTGATGACGATAACAGGCCCGGGGGACGACCTTCTTCGTCGCTTGGCTGAGGGGGCAGATGGAGGCTCAAAAGTCGGCTTCCAGGAAGTCGTCCTTCAACGAAGAGATTGCCAGAGAGAGGAGGAGGGAAGATTGTGACCATGATGTAATAAAAAAAAAGACACACTGGCCTTGTTTACATGAATTGGTTTGAAAGATCAGAGTGTTTTTGTCACTTTATGTGTTACATGTTGAACAGCTCAGCGAAAACATAAAAATAAGTGTCACAAGTAATATATATAAATATAAAGAGAGAGAGAGAGAGAGAGAGAGAGAGAGAGAGAGAGAGAGAGAGAGAGAGAGAGAGAGAGAGAGAGAGAGATATTTGGGGGAACCAATTATAATGTTGGCTAGGACAAGGGAGTGGAGTGTTAGACAGAAGCCTGATTACAAACAGTGTTATTAAACTGTCAGTCTGATGAAGACAACTGCTGTCAAAACATGACACAGTGATTTCAATGTTGTGCGTCAAAAAGGCTTCTAATCAAATATCAAAAGCAGCAAGTAGCATTTCCCACGCAGCTATCTAGTCAACAAGTGCAGATTCAAAACAACATAAAGGAAAAATATCAGACATAGTCTGTGCCAGAGATGGTTGTGGAAAGAAATCCTCCCTCAAAGATAAAAAGTATGCAAAAAAGCAAATAGTTTCAAAGTGAGATAAATGGTCAGGCTAAGCAGACAAAAAAACAACAAACACACACAATGAGAATGTGAGAGATTCAAGGAGTAAAGATTCATAGATATGGGAAACATTTCACAATAGTTTAACTTTCAAATAGTCTAACTCAACTTTCTCTGTGAGAATTTGAGAATTCCTATGATCAACAGCGGCACTAGTGAAAAAGGATCTTTTCTTACCCTGTGCTTCTGTCTGAAGAAGATGGTTTGGCCATCGGGGAGTTCTGCCTTGCTTGAACTTGAGAGAAGAAGAAGAGAAAAAAAACCCAACTTTTATGGTTTGGAAGTTATGATGAAAAGCTTAATTTAAGATTAATTTTCACATAGGATAGGATCTTTAGGGTTGTTGCTACATCAGAGCAGTTTTAATGACCTGTTATGTGATTAAGTGTGCTTGTTTTATCTGCACTTGCTGAAGCTAGAGTAGGAGCGAAGCTGGGTTTGGGGATGGAGATGGTGATGGAGGGGACAGATCCACCAGCCTCGCTCCTCTTCAGGAAGGAGGAGTCCGTTAGGCCCCGCTTTAGGAAACAAAAACAAAACAGGGTGTAATTAATGCTTCATAAACGTTACACAAAACAAGCCCAAATAGCACTTTCTCTCTCTGCTCATGTGAGACTGAAAACCCTCTCCATTCTCCTCTCCTACCAACCTGATGTAGTGACGTCTGCGTAGCCGCTCCAGCGGACAGAGGCTGTGGGTAGCGGGACGTACCCTGAAACACATCCATGGGTTTAGGAGGGAAGCTGGAGCTATGGATCAGATCTCTCAGAGACTAGATGTAGAAAAAAAGTTGAAGTTGAAAGAATAGTTCAGGTTTTAAAAAAGCCGGTTTAGCATCAACTATGAGTCACTTTGTCCGAATGAAGACGAAAACAGTAGGTGTTAAAAAATGCTGGAGAAGACATTGTCAAAAACATTTACAGCAACAAATACCATTTCTGCTTTTTCCAAGTGAAAAAGTTTGTCCAATAAATGTATCAAGAAGCTGAAATGACAAACAACAATATAATCTAATAGAATCTAACTTGATTCACCCCACTTTTGAGGGTTTTTCAAGTTTGATCAAAACCGTTGAAACAATGTCAATTGTGTCAATGAAGCCTCGTGATTAAAAAAAACTAACTGGGCTGAAGACAACGCAAGTGATAGGAATGTTTTTATCACAAGTGTAAGCAGCCTTTCGATAAGCACTGGCTCCAAAAACTCCAAAAAGCCCATGTCTGGCATACCCAACAACATACTGCACATTCGCCACACACCGATACATTCTAATCTTTCTACCTGCACTGAGTTACCTGAGCAGGTGGGAATCCTGTGTTGTGAAGCATGGACGATGTGGGGCTTCTCGGGTTGGGGTGGGAGCTTCCGTATCTGCGTCCCGGCTGCCCCAAGCTGGGGGGGCCTTGGGAGGGGGAGGACCCTCCATGGATGGGCCTGGTTGGGGGTGGAGGGCCGGGGTCCTGGGAGCCTGACATTTTGGTACCAGGACCAGTGGTTAGGAGGGGGCTGCCTGTGGGGCTGCTGGGAAAGCTTGTCCACCTTGGAAAGGAGAATAAGAGGTGTCAATCAAAGAAAGAGATGAAAAATAAATGCATAATATTTAGTATGGTTAACAGTGTTGAAGCAGTGAGCAAAAAGTATAAAGGAAGATTCAACAAATTTGACCACAACAACGGCTTCTCCACTTTTCTGTCTCAAAACAAATGAACTTGTCAGGGTACCAAAATTACCGACTGTGATGAAAATCCTACCTGCATCTGGAGCTGAGCCAGCGTGCTCTGTCGCTGCTGAGCTGCTGAGACTGAGAGACCTACAGTGGGTGCCTCTGGTCTGGGACCTGCCTGGTGGTTGGTGATGGGCGGCCGGCCTGGGCCCCTTTCTACTACCAGAGAACCTGGAGAAAATAAGCAAACAATTAAAAAATAATTGTTCCCCAGTCCTCTGGTTGAGGGGGACTTGCTGTTGCCACTTCAGCTCAGCTTAAAAGAGTAGTCCATTGATTTAGCAATGCAACCCTATAACATTGTTGGAGTCATGATGGGCAGTTTAAAAAAAAAAAAGGGATCAAAATCGATGCAGCAGAACAGATACATTGCTTTTCTTTATTCCACACATTCTTCTTCCTTGTCAAAACATGGAGCCTACATTACCCACAATGCAACTTGGCCGCTGACAATTCAGTCAGAGGTTCTTGTGTGTTATGCTAGTAGCGGCTAATGTAGCCTCGAGCCGCTAGCCTCAAACAGAGACGAGGAGTGGGCTACAGAGGTAGGAATGTATTTTATGTATACTTTACTTTATGTCAATGTATATGTTTTTTTTTTATCTCGATGTGCTGTGTGTTTTCTGCTCCACTTACATTCAGGAATGGCAAACGAGTATGCTGCCTATTTTTATGGTAATCATGAACCTATTGCCCATACTTGGGTAAAAAAAAAGGCTAAAGGAGATAATTACGTGACCTACAATGACACCTTTTTACTTAGGCAAGTGTTTTAAAATCAACAAGAAAGAAACAAATAAAAAAGAAATAATTTATGGTTGAAGATAAATTATAAGAACTGAGAGGCAAGTTCATTTGGGTCACAGGTTTGTGAAATTCTTTCTGGAATAGAAGCTCAGCTAAAAAGTTACACAGGCTGCTGTTTCATAATAAGGTGGCTAGAGAAGACAGATGTTGTGGTTAACATCAGTGGAGGAATTACTGTAAGGAAATGTGCATACTCCCAGTGAGAGACCAGAAATGTGAAGGGTGGATCCAGTTTCCTGAACAGGTGAATCACTTTGAGTTTAAGTTCCAGAAAAATTCAAAAGATTGACCGCAGTCATGTTTCATAGACAAATTGATCTTGGTGGTTAAGAGTTGAGAGTTAACAATAAGTTCAATTCTACTAATGTTATGCTATTGTTCTTAAACTCTGTCCCCCCAAAAAGCAGTTAAAGCAAACACATGCACACAACTGTTGTTATCCACAGCTTTATGTACTGGTTTTAGAGAAACTAAGCTAATTTAAATGGCCTGTAAACCAAGCACAAATTTTAAAAACTATTCTAGCAGACTAAATGCTAAAAAGAACTGTTACTGCTAGAATAGTTTTTAAAGACAGTTCTTTTTAGCAGTGGCATGCAGGGGTTTTCAGCCTCTCTACTTGATATTCCTGATTAAGACTACTATCAGCAACCTGACATTCTCCTTCAAAGAACAAGTACTTACATGTGTTAAAAAAGAAGATAATGGATGGAGAAGATTATGTAAATTAAAAAACATAAGATTAGGAAAAATGCTATTTAGGCCAGATGAGATTAATACACTGTGTATTAATCTCATCTGGCCTAAATAGCATTTTTCCTAATCTTATGTTTTTTAACATAACGCAAAACAATCTATCTTGTATACTAGATTCAAGAGCACACTGACAAATAAAGATCAAATAAAAAGTATAGGATGACGTCGCCAAAAAAGTTCCAATAGTGGCCTTGAATCTCTTGAATCTCAGCTGATTATGAAATTATTGTATCATTTAAAGATCACCACTATTTTTTTTATTTTTTCTAACTTCTATTCAGAGAGCTTCAGTGGCAGATATAAAAGTATAAGCTAAAAAAGTAATGAACAAAACATAATGTGTAGTTTACAGTTATTCCTGCCTTCTACAAATCAAGGGAAACATTTATTATTCTACAAATCGGTCAGAAATCAATATTCATTGCTGCTTGACTCGTACTGTAAGTTTTAGGTGATGCCAGTCTTACCAAGGTCTACGTTCGTGGCCCAGAAACCAGAGCGACACTGAAAGCGAACAGAACTCTGAGGGACGATGGAGGGATTACAGCTTGCTCTCATCAGGTAATGGATCTGAAAAAGGATCTAGAAGACAAAAAGACAGGGAAATTTCAAAAGAGTCACTGAGGCTATAAAGTTTTTATAGAGCATACATAAAGTACATGTAATAATTACACAGTGAAGTCACTCACCAGTCTCTTGCAGTACAGGAGGGCTGTTCCACTATGGCTGGCTGTAGCCCATTTGGTAAAGTTGATGACATGGTCTAGGTGCCTGCTCAGAGAGTTGACATCCTCTTGCTGCTTTTTCAAACCCAACTCATGGTCCTTGGTCAGAGCCTAGGAGTAAATGTGTGCATTAACAGACAGAACAAAATACTCTAAATGTCCAAATTGCCCTTGAAAAGTCATTAAATTTAAGATTAAACATACTTCAAGCTGGTTAACAAGAATCTTTCCCTTCCTGTTGATCTCCATAATCAAGTTACAGATGGACTTCTTTATTTCATTAGTTACAGCCTTCCGGTTTTCGTCAACTTGCTGAAGTCTGTGAGAATCATTGGCAGAAGATGAAAATGAATTTAATATCATGCCTCACCATTAATCCAGCATCAGTTTCAATATGCAGATGATTCTGAATGGAATTAAATTTGCTAAAACCTAAGTCTGGAAAAAATATATACAGTAACTTTCAGTATTCCATGGGAACCAATTTGTCAAAATTATATTGCCAACAAATATGCTTATATCTGAAGAAACAGAAACTCTCATCAAGTTCCAGCTGTAGAGGATAATTTTACCCAGTGCTGATACAGCTGGACACGTCCTCGATGGCCTTTCTTTTCTCTTGCAACTGCTGCGTCATGTTCTCCAGATACTGCCTGTGATTCCTGTACGCATCCTCCAAAAACTGGTAGCTGGGCACAAAGAACATGTGCATTAATGACTGAAAGCTCATTTTTACGAAAACTGTTCTTGGTTTTTTGGTCCATTTCAATTTAGTCTATCACCTAAATTAATCACCGGATATTCTTGTTTGCTAACAGACGGTAATGGCGCTTTATATAATATGACTGAAATATTTTTTATCCTTTTCTGATCAAAGCTTGCAGCTGTTTTCATCAAACATCACAGAAAAATAGTTTGCTTAAAATCAGTAGCAGGCTTGTTAAATTATCAACACTGTAATAAGCCAGTACACCTTTCTCCAATGTTTATGGACGATAAATCGAACAATACACTATTTTTATTTGGGATGGGGGGGAAATCTGCCTACTTGTGATCCTTGTGCTTAAGCAGCTGACAGTCTCGACAGGTGAGCCGGTCACACGTCTCACAGAACAGCTTTAGCGGCTCCTGCTTGTGGATGTCACAAAACACAGGCTTCTGTGTCGAAATACCTACTGCTTCTGGGATACAGACAAGGGGGGAATTTAAAAACAGAGAGAAATGTAAAGTCAGTTTATGTCACATTTAATGTTTGCTCAGCTTTTTAAAAATATGTTTACTATCATTACCATGACTCACCTCCTGCTAGAACAGTTTTGCCTGCAGACTAGAGCACCTTAGGTTGTTTGCAGAATTGTCTTATTTCAATATGTAACAATGATTAGACTAAGTACACTTTAGTTCAGTATGTCGCAGACATAACTACAGTGCAGCATACAACACTGAAGTTGTTACATTTAGGTTAATGCAATTACAGTAAAATTGCTGTTTTCCTGCCATGTACGACACACAGTACCTGGAGACATCTCCTCCTTCTGGCGTATGGTGTGATCCCTGGTGAACTTGACCCTTTGGTGCGCCTCAATACACGTCAAACACAGAAACTCCACACACTCCACGCAGTAACCTGTTGCCTCTGTGTTGTCATCGCAGCTCATACACACCTATCGAAGACAAAAAAAGAAGAACATCAATAAAAGGAAGACTGAGCAAATTAAAACAAGATCACAAAAACATGGCTCAGGGTAGCAAAGTGATGACCAACCTGGCTGGTTTTCTCCACGGTGCTGCTCGGCACCTCAGCAGAGTCCTTGACAAAGAAATTATCCAACACGTCCATCTCCCAGCATTCCTGTCTACACACTGGACATCGAATGGCACCCACTGGAGCGAGAGACCAGATCCACTATTAAAGGTGTGAGCTCACAACTACTTACATGACTTTATTGTTTCAAACAAACACACAGAGCTGGGTGATATATGATATGATATATACACAGAGATAGGCAGCTATAGTATTGACTTGGTGATTAGGATGTTAGTTATAAAATATGATTATTAGAGGTGTGTTTAGCTGGTCTTAAAGGATGCATTTCAGTTAAATGACACACTTTGTGAGTTTGTCTATTCCAGCTGAGTTACAATGAATGCCTCCAGCTGTCTAGTCATTATGTCCAAATTACTAATGTTTTTCTTGCTGTGTGAATAAGACGGTGTAGTCCCTCATTCGTCCAGGAGTGTTCTATCGTAGAAAAGGTTTCAGTCGACTGAAACCTTTTCTACACTTGCTGTGTGAATATATTCTGACAGCAACAAAAGTCATCTCCAAACTATTGTCACATTATATCAATATTAACATATTTAGTCTAAAACATCCTGAGATTTTGCATTGTCCACATCATCCAGCCCCACACATGGGTTGCACAGTCCAAAAAGTTACATGACACTAAGCTTAACTAAATATTGAATAACTTACATAAGTTATCTACTGGTTAACTAACCTGCTTCAGTTCTAGCTTGGTATAAAGAGCTTTGTTATCGCAATCTGCCACAGTTACAACAAACACAACTCTATCAGAGTTGCTACAAGATCTCATATCTAATAAAGACACTTTTCTCACATGGTTTGCTGTTGTCGACTTGTCCTTGCGAGTCACGCCTCGGGTCAGCCCTCCTGAAGGGGGCAGGGAGACACCTCTTGCAGAAAGAGTGAAGACACGGCAGCAGTTTGGGCTCTCTGTTGTGGAAGCTCAACTTGCAGACAGGACAAGTGTCCATCAGCCCGAAAGTGGCTTGCTGTTTCAGCCTCTCTTCCTCGGCTGGCAAACTTTCTGCCTCGTTTTCCACGATAATGACAATGTCGTCGTTGTCAACATTTTCGGCATTTTCATCCATTTTTTTTCTGCTGCTACCCGGTCAACCAATCAATATAACGTTAGCGTTGCGATTGGAAACAAAGGATAGCCTATAATTTTCCTGACTTAACAAGCCAGATAGGCAATATAAATATTAATATTATGCATTACAACATTAAATACATACTCATTTCATTCCACAAGATGGTTTATTAAACGGTGCTATAACAGCTTTAGTTGAAGTGTAATTCTTTCCGTTTTAGAAGCTAAATTAGCAACGTAGCCTATTTTAATTGCACATATGCTAGAAGCTATAATAAATAATACATTCCCGGTTTGTGGGTGTTCTTATTTAAACAAGCGAAAGGTAACAGCGCACACTCACATATGAACTAACATTACGCTACATACATAGCATTTTGAAGCTCGTATGACCATAGGAAAGGCGACCATCTGGAGCTCTTCGCCCAAAACACATACGATACATTACCCAGACGGCACTGCGGGCGTTTAAAGCTACAGCGCCAGAGTGAGGCCAAACCACAGTCTGTGGAGGGCAACTTGTAACCTATGATAAAGTGTTGTTTATCTCGGTTATTTGCCAGTTTATGTGGGAGGCTGCTCTTTGGTCTACCTGGGCGGAGTCTCGGCTGTGCTAAAGTGCAATGGGACAAGCCTCATTAACTGTACTGACTGGTATATTAAACCTAGGGTAAGAATAAAAACACTTGTATTGAAGTTTGGATTCACACTTTGATGAGCATGGACTTGACAGCTGAGAGTCACTCCATTCCTCTGAGTGATGGAAACAGCATACCTTTGATGGGACTGGGAACTTATGGGGATCCCGGCACGGTAAGATTAATAATTGACCTGCATGCCACATAAACAATTTAAAGATTTACACTCTAAGAGTTTTCTTAGAGTGTTATTCACTCATATGGTGTGTGTTGTTGTTTTTTTATAGACCCCTAAAGGAACTACATACGAATCGGTCAAAGTGGCTATTGAAACTGGGTACAGACACATTGATGGGGCTTTGGTCTATTTCAACGAACATGAGGTGGGACAAGCTATAAGGGAAAAAATTGCAGATGGAACTGTGAAGAGAGAGGACATCTTCTACTGTGGAAAGGTTTGCAGAGTTTGCTTGTTTGTGTGAGTGTCTGAAAGGTGTAGTTGTTTTTGTCTTCCAGTTGACCAGTGAGTCATGGCTACAAAGTGGCCGCTGCACTTTTGCAACAACTAATACATTTTCGTCTGCAGTTGTGGAACACATTCCACCCCCCACAACTGGCACGACCTGCTTTGGAGAAAACCTTGAAGACATTACAGCTGGATTATGTTGACCTCTATATTATAGAGATGCCCACAGCCTTCAAGGTATACATGCATTTAATGTCACATCAAAAAGATACCTGTGAAAACAGCATTGCATTGTTCTTTCTTTATTCACCTCACTGAATATTATTATTTTCTGAAGCCAGGTGATACATTTTACCCCAAGGATGAGAATGGGAAGTGCATTTATCACAAGACAGATCTCTGTGCTACATGGGAGGTGAGACTACAGTCTACTGTCCATTCAAGAATAGAAAGGTTTATTGATTCAGTAACTCATTTATGGACAACACTGACTATAATTAAATAATTAGTGATGATAAACAGCTGTTCCTTTTCTCTCCACTGAAGTCAGCAAAGGCTTTCATTCACAACCAGTTTCAGACTTCCGATACATCAATGTTACATGCAGAAAAAGATAGATAATACTGGCCCTTCATCATAAACATGTACTCAAGGGGAGGAACCTGACCTTTGGCAGTACCTTGTGTGTTTATAAAACTGATAATTTGTTCAAAGTCTAATTTGTTGTTTTCTGGCACATTGGACAGGCTTTGGAGGCTTGCAAAGATGCTGGGCTAGTAAAGTCTCTTGGAGTATCCAACTTCAACAAGAAACAACTGGAGTTGATCCTTAACAAACCTGGGCTGAAACACAAACCTGTGTCAAACCAGGTACAGACAGATTAATAATGCACCTATGTTCTGGAAATAAGGTGAGGGAATCCACCAGCCACTGACAGATCATTGTTCAAATTCACCACTCAACAGTAAATCATAATTTTGTGTCTGAAATCTACCATCTATTTTACCAGCATTTGGCTGGTGCTAATTTCCCACCCTGCAAATGATAAGAAAACATCAAACTTTGCATCATATAAGTAAAAGTAAACGACCCAAAGTCAGCGTATTATGCTAGACAAATACACAAAAATGCCTTTAAGAAAACTGGCTTGGTATATAAATGCTGACTAATACAGTACAGAAGACTCACAAGGAAGCATTGAGTCTAACTTCAGCAACTAACAAACACTATTTGTGCTTTTTTTTTGACACAGGTTGAATGCCACCCCTATTTCACTCAGCCAAAGCTGCTTGAGTACTGCCGGCAGAATGATATTGTCATTGTGGGATACAGCCCCTTGGGGACATCTAGAGATGCATCCTGGTATGGGAGAGAAATGCCTAATTATCACATTCAGTTAAAATGAACTAAAATAGATGCTCTTCTCTTCTGTAATTTGCTTGCATAAGCTTATAAAGTTCGCATTTAACTGTGAAAATATAATTTGCTGTGTCTTAGTAAAATGCCAATCATTTCAACAGGGTAAACCTAAAATGCCCCCCACTGTTGGAAGATGAGCTCCTTATGTCAATTGCTAAAAAGTATAACAAGACCACAGCCCAGGTGGCCTTGAGGTTCAACGTGCAGAGAGGAGTAGTGGTCATCCCAAAGAGCTTCAACCCTGTTCGTATAAAAGAGAACTTTCAGGTTTGTTTGTATGGCATCAGTTCAGGCAGGGTATAGCCTGCAAAAGAACATCACATTGAAAAACAGGAAATATATTAGGAAATGTGTTGCGATTGATCTGTTTTTAACACTGCAGATATTCGACTTCTCTCTTTCTGAGGCTGAGATGAAGGCAATTGAGGGACTGAACAAGAATATTCGTTTTGTGGAGCTCCTCATGTGAGTATAGTGCGTACTGTGTGAGTGATGTTCTGTTCCGGCAATAAATAAATAATTAATCTCTCTCTTTATTGCCTCAACAGGTGGTCTAATCATCCAGAGTATCCGTTTCATGATGACTATTAGACGCCACAGATGTCAAGACTTCATTTGAATTTGATAACATAAGTTGGCTTGTTCACTTTGTTACGTTTTGTGCTTTCACTTGAAAATATTTTGATAGCCCCTTTATTGCACATTTGATGAAATATACTTTCCTTTATTGATGTGACTTTATTAAAGCAGTAGATCTGATTATTTCAGTAAAGTCTGTCTGTATTGGACCAGAATTATTTTTCTTCATTAATATTTTTCATCACAAGTCTTTGTGACTGACTAAAAGACGAATGGAAAACAATGTTCTCAATGTTCACTTTTATAGACAAACGCTGCTGTCGCGATGGATTTTGGTCTGAGACGGAAGTGAAGGATGGTGTGATTGTAAACTGGTCTAGAAACATTAGAAATAGCCGTTATTAGCCGTTATTGTTGGAACAATATTTATGAATACGACATTTTTAATTGAGCCGTAAAATAAAGTAAGATCACGTAATCGGCTGAAGTTGAACAAGCACGTTTTTTCATCCTTACAGCATAACTACCTTTGTACCTATGCTTTGTACAAATAATGCTGCCTTAAAGTGCTGTAGGAAATTACGCTTGTTGAAAATATCCGTCAAAGTGGCACAAAAGACTGTCGAAGTTTTTTGGATAGTATATGATTGCTCAAACGTGGCGTCTAGATAGTAGTCGTACCAGGACGGGTTATTAAATGTAATGCAACCACACATTAGCATTTGGTCGCTAAATGTGTCTTTATCTTTCTACCTGAATATCATGGTCTCATTCATTTTATTGGTACAACACACAAAAGCAGCAATTGATCCTTGTTCCTGGTACAAGTTGTTGCAAATTGCTATTTACAGGGAAACTTTTTAAAACCTGCGACCTCGGAAGTAGTAATATGTTTTCGAGTGTTCATGAAGGCATCATAACAGCTCTCCCAACCTTGCTAGTTGCAGTTAGCACGTTGGCTAATGCGGATACAATGCCTACAGACGACGTTAAATTATACGGAAAGTGACACCCGGTAAAACAAAGCTAAAGGATTATTGCCCTTTTGCTATGTGATTCCAGTTAACCCGCTCAATCCATGGCGGACTGTCCCGCTCAGCCGACCTTCTCAGCTAACGTCAATGTTAGCTGCGCAACGGGCAGCGGTAGCTAAGCTGATTTTAGCCAGCCAAATTAGCTGTATGCTAGTTTTCCATCGCCTCAAATGCTTCAATGAATGGGGGTTGTTGCACAGAGTGAAAACATCAGTCAACAATGTACGCTTGCTACTACTAGCCTCCTCCTACCAGCTTGGCTGGTAACGTTACTTAGCTACCAGGTGCTCGAGGAACTGGACGTAAGGACTAGACTTTATTTGGGGAAGCCTGACTGACGAGAACGCGTGATTACGTTAGCTAACGTTAATGAACATTACCAGCTTGCCACAGGACTTAGTCAACCGTGGATAACTTGGTTGAAATGCATCACCACGAAGAAATCATGCACTACCCAGGTACAATAGCAATAGCAACGTTAGCTTGCGTAACATAATATCGCAGCGGACACTGTAAAGCCGGAGTATTTTTGTTTTGTGTTCACAAACTTATTTTCTAATTCTGTGATCGTCCCTGGCCCAAGTCTTCACTGCAGAGTTGATTATTGTAAAGTTGTCGTCTGTGAGAAGGAATGATGGCGTTTCGGACTGACCCTGCCCTCCGTCCCAGGTAGGGGAGTGGTGGTGAAGACTCCCCGGCCTGGCTTGGCCCGCTGTTCACGGATGATGGGAAAACATTGATCAGCTCGGTTGTTTTATTTATGCATTCACGTTCAAACCAGATTATGATTCGCCATCGCGACTGGGATGCCCTGTCATTGAAGCGATTTGATATTTAGGAGATTTGAAGGATCATGATGGACACGGAGGAAGTTCCCCAAGACGAAAATTATTGGAAATAATCATGGACTGTTGAGCTCAACTCGGTGCATATTATTATTTTTTTAATCAAATATTATTTTTAAAGACTGTTTAACTGGCACACCACACCAACATGTCTGCATTTGCTGAGTTCGTCCCCCCTCCTGAATGCCCGGTTTTTGAACCGAGTTGGGAGGATTTCTCGGATCCTTTAGGATTTATCAACAAGATCCGACCCATTGCAGAGAAAACGGGCATCTGCAAGATCCGACCCCCCGAGGTAAACTCAAATATCATTTTAAACATTGGAATCAACATCAGATTAAAGTCTGCGAGGATTTGCCAGTATTGCTCCTACGTAGGTAACGTTAGTGCTGGTTTACTAGGGCCTGCGTGATTTTTGCGATATGCAACGACATTACTAGTTGCCATTACTCTAATAGAGGTCAAATAAGGCTTAATTTCTTTGCACTCAACTGTAAATATATGGTACTTGGGTGACATTGGGTTTTCTTTATTGTTCAGAAAAGTTCTGGAAATGCGAAATAAATTCAACAGTTCCGGTTACAGTTCCTTTGTATTTGTTTTCTTCGTGGCTAGCTAAGTTACAGTACAGTGATTGTACCACGTTAGCTGCGAATATGCGACATGCAGGCCTGTCGCTCCTGTCAGATGGCATATTTATGCTATGTTATGTAGACATACATCGAGTACATTTTCATTTTCTAGGCACTTTAACAGTTGGGCTGTGTTTATGTGTGTCAGAATAGACAGAGGTACATATTGAAAATAATAGCTTGGAATAGGCAGTATTTATGCATAGTTGGTCCTGTACAAAAATAGGCTCAACTGCTCTTTTCAGACTGTATGAGAAACACTGATTTGTTCCAAGTTGAAGTGTTGTTGCTGTCATTTCCTCTTTGTTGATGTTGTTTGGGCAAGAGTTAATGTTTTTGTTTTCTTGTCAATCAGGACTGGCAACCTCCGTTTGCCTGCGATGTACGCAACTTCCGCTTCACTCCTCGAGTACAAAGACTGAATGAACTTGAGGTCAGTTTGCCAAGAAGCATCATATTATCATAACAATAACACTGAGGGAAGGTGTGTCTCAGGCATTGTTTCATGAGGACATAAATAAATTAAAAAAAAACGTGTGAAACATGTATAAATTATTCTAACTGCATTCAATTTTGATTGAGGCATCTGGGAGAAACAAACTATCTGCAATTCAAGGTGTGCTGTTAATTAACTCATCAATGCTATATACTCCTTGGATAGCAGCAGAATATGCAGACTTTGTTTCCACCTACAATGTCTTACACCTGTTGAGATTTGGATCTTTGGACTCCTTTTTTATGTTGTTGTAATGTAAAGCAATAGGAGCAGGACAGCTCTAGTATATGTTATGTTTTCACATAACCCGAGAAGTATGGTTTGTGTATCAGAGTGCAGCCATTCAAACATAATTTTGCCTGAGGTGTTCTGTGTGCATAACAGCGGAACATTGGGCTCATGCATTTAGAGTCTGTCCTCTTTCTCCTGCCTGTCCAGGCACTCACTCGGGTTAAGCTCAACTTTCTGGATCAAATCGCAAAGTTCTGGGAGCTGCAGGGATCCAAGATCCGATTCCCTCATGTGGAGAGAAAGGTTTTGGACCTCTACCAGCTCAGCAAGGTAAAACTAGATCAATTTGGATTGTTTTTTGTGAGCAGTTGGTTTTTGACTAATTATATGACAATGATTTTTAGCCAGTTACCTGTTTCTTGAACCTTTGTTTTGCACTTGGCTGTTAAGTGTTAATTTTGTCCTTCATGCTGGTTTAAAAAAAAGAAAGAAAGAAAAAAGCTCATATTGGACACCTGTGTGTTTCAGATTGTGTCGTCAGAGGGCGGCTTTGAGACGGTGTGTAAAGAGAAGAGGTGGTCCAAGGTTGCCAGCCGAATGGGCTTCCCATCCGGGAAAGGCACTGGCTCACTGCTGCGCTCCCACTATGAGAGGATCCTTTACCCATATGAACTCTTCCAGTCTGGGGCCACGCTGACTGTGAGTGTTGCAGATTTAACGTAGACAAGCTAACACAGTTTGGCCATGCTTCATACAGCTGCATAATCGCAATCTCTGACACTCTGACGCAAAATGTAAACACAATATTATTGTCAACCTGAATTTATGCTTATGCTTGCATACTGTTGCAGGCATTCATACATTTTGCACTATTGCAGATGAGATGTACAAAATACATTGTTTTGTACAACCACTTTCAAAAGTTGAAGTGGACATTTTGTGAGTGGGTGTTGTTATTTGGTTACTTTACTTTTTATTCCCTGCTGAGCAAATTTAGTTTTGCCTGTTCCCAGTGTCCTTCTCAAATTTCAGTCTTGGATCACTTTTATGGCAAACCAACCAAACTTGGTCTAACCAAATCAAACACGTTGCAAACAGCTTTGGGCCAAATGTCACAGTAATGATATGCCTGTTTCTTCAAAGCCTGGAATGGATAGATTTTAAAAGGTTTCCAAAACCTAGTTTCTTGTCACTCCATTCCTTTCTCCTATCAGGGCATCCAGCGGCTATACGATGAAGGAGATGATGCGGAAGAACTGGATGAGGGAGTTGGTGAGGAGGCAGTAGAGGAAGAGGAGCAAGATGAGGAGGAGGATAAGGAGAAAGATGGGGAGGGTGATGCATCGCAAACTAAAGACCAGCTTCTGCCTGAGAGACGCTCCAGGCGTCTTAAGTCTGAGGTAAACAAAAAACCAACTACAAGAAGGTTAAGTCAAATTTATTTATATAGCACATTTCATACGACAGGCATAGACTCAATGTGCTTCAAAATAAAAGCAAGCAAGCAAGAAAAAATAGGCATCATACATAACAAAAACATAAGATAACAACATATAAGATAAAAAGGTATTACAATTTAAAAAAAAAAAAAAAAAAAGGAAATAAGATAAGAAGGTATTAACATTATTATTATCAAAAATGGAATCCTAATGACAGTAATACTGATTCTAAAATAAAAGCTTTACCTGTTAACCACACACTTTCAACCTAACTAAAAGCTTGCGATAAAAGATGTCTTTAGTCTGCTTTTAAAAGAAGACACTGTTGCAGCAGACCTTAGTTCATGTGGTAGAGAATTCCAGAGAGTAGGACCATAAAGACTGAAGGCGCCATATGATCAGCACCAGCTGATTTTAGAATGTATTCTAGGTATAGTGAGGAGACCTTTACTTGATGATCATAATGACGTCCGGTGTGTATTCAGTGAGCAGTTCAGCAATGAAGGAAGGAGCTAAGCCATTTATCGATAAGAAGAAAAAAAAAG
Organism: Siniperca chuatsi; assembly: GCF_020085105.1. Classification (NCBI taxonomy): domain Eukaryota; kingdom Metazoa; phylum Chordata; class Actinopteri; order Centrarchiformes; family Sinipercidae; genus Siniperca; species Siniperca chuatsi. Next base: position 14,474,216 of record NC_058064.1, read on the forward strand.
TAGTAGTATAAAATCAGTTATTTCAACATATTTTGTTGAATCTAATTTTTGATCACATTAATGTTAGGTCACAAATTTTTTTGCTCAGTTTTCAATTTAAGCCATTTGCAAACAGTGCTATTTAATCAGAGCAGTTATTTCACAAAAAAAAAGTTTATTCCTCTAACATTCACTCCTTTGCTTTAAGCATCCCTCTCCCGCCCGTTCCCACATTCCCAGCTGTGGCAGGCACGCTCCCCAGAGGGCGTCTAACATTTGGCCTTTTAGCAGGATCACTCTGTTTCACAGTCTGCTGCTGTTATTGTTGCTGTGTTTCTCTAGAGGGAAAACAAGGAGCCAAAAGGCCTAAAGTTCTTTGGTACAAGCCCTAAGATGGTCGGCTTGGAGATTGTATCAGCTGGTAAGGATCGTTTTTGGTTGACCTGTATTTTTACACATGGCAGAGTCAGACACTGGGCAACACATCCGCGGTGTAGTAGTATTTCTATTCTTAACACTGGCACTTTTCTCCTTTCACTTAGATGATGGATTCAACAAGAAGCAGCGTCACCTCAAAGCCCAGGCCTTCGCCATCAAAATGAGACCACGCAAGGAGACCCTGGAGGTCAACTTTGTGAGTGCCAGTTCATTGTGTTTGCCCGACGGTTGATGTTTATTATAGCTTGGGAAACTTCGGGCGTGACCTTCCCTGTATGTTCTGTGGCACTGATCCCCCAGATCGACCTCTACCTCTGCCTGGTGTGTGGACGGGGCGATGAGGAGGACCGGCTCCTGCTGTGTGACGGCTGTGACGACAGCTACCACACCTTCTGCCTGATCCCACCTCTACAGGATGTGCCCAAGGGGGACTGGCGCTGCCCTAAGTGTGTTGTTGAGGTGAGCTGTTATTAATTCCCTCATCTTTCCATTATATATTTCACCCTCTTTATGCATAATGCGCATGATATGAAATTCCTGTTATAATGAATGTGTTGTCCATCTTCCCTCACAGGAGTGCAGTAAGCCCAGGGAGGCATTTGGCTTCGAGCAGGCTGTGAGGGAGTACACTCTCCAGAGCTTTGGAGAAATGGCTGACCACTTCAAGTCTGACTATTTCAACATGCCTGTCCATGTTTGTAAAATCCACTCAGTGAGCTAGAATATGTAAACTGTTACATGGATGTCCTTCCATCATCTGGCTGTCACACTCTCTGCTTTAACAGTTATAAGTTAAATGTGTTGCTTGCATGCTTTTCACTGTTGAGATAAGGCACGGGGATTTCATTATTTCCGCCTTGTGCCCCCGCAGATGGTCCCCACAGAGTTGGTGGAGAAAGAGTTCTGGCGCTTGGTCAGCAGCATCGAGGAGGATGTCATCGTAGAGTACGGAGCAGACATCAGCTCCAAGGAGGTGGGCAGCGGATTTCCTGTCAGGGACGGGAAAAGGAGGCTGCTGGGAGATGAGGAGGTGAGACGATTGTTACATTCTGTATATTTCCGTCAAGTGTTGACTTGAGAAACCTGTAGTGAAGAGATATTTATGTTTTCACCTCTTGTCTTAGAATATGACTTGTCTGTAATAGGTGCATATCACGTTGAGCTTAATTATAAGCCCAGTTCATTATTTTCTTACATGTTCTAACGAAGATTTATAACCAGTGAAGTACTTTTAAAACGGATTCTCCTGTGTCCTAGAGACATTACCTGGGTCATTTTATTCATCAGACTTCAGTCTAACAGATCCCCCTAAAAGCTTTTTGCTGTTTTACTTAATGGTGCTACGTTAAGTAAAAATATAACATTTGCCCTGAAGTGAAAGAAAGCACTTTGTTTCCTCTCCTATTAGGAGTATGCCAACTCAGGCTGGAACCTGAATAACATGCCAGTCTTGGAGCAGTCGGTGCTCACCCATATCAATGTGGACATCTCCGGTATGAAGGTGCCCTGGCTCTATGTGGGCATGTGTTTCTCCTCATTCTGCTGGCACATCGAGGACCACTGGAGTTACTCCATCAACTTCCTGCACTGGTGAGACTGAACAAAGGACGCATATACAATTCTGACATATGCATGTTGGTGCATGGCCTCAAAAAAATGCACAATTAAAAGCAAAAAATACTGCTGACAATTGAAAAAGTAAAATTGAGTTATTCATGCTCATAGAAACTAACCTTATTCTGTTCCCCTTGTGTGTCGCTCTGAATAAGAGCATCAGCGAAGTATATTTAATGTTAATTTATTCCTCTGTTCTCCAGGGGAGAGCCGAAGACATGGTATGGAGTACCGGCCTCTGCAGCAGAGCAGCTGGAGGCTGTAATGAAAAAGTTGGCTCCAGAGTTGTTTGACTCCCAACCTGACCTCCTCCATCAACTGGTCACCATCATGAATCCCAATGTCCTCATGGAGCACGGTGTGCCTGTATGTAGTCTGAGCCTGATGTTTTGTGGGGTCGATATTGGATCTGATTAGATATTGGTCATGTGGTCCATGTTGATTATATATGCATATTTCCCCCCTCAGGTGTACAGGACCAATCAGTGTGCAGGGGAGTTTGTGGTGACTTTCCCCAGGGCCTACCACAGTGGCTTCAACCAGGGCTACAACTTCGCAGAGGCCGTTAACTTCTGCACCGCTGACTGGGTGGGGGGAAAAGCTAATTCGTTCTTCCATTTAAAAAAAAAATAAAATAAAAAAATAAAATAATAATAATGATTTTTTGTTTTTTCGTTGAATGTCGGCGTTCATCTTTCAAACATGCCCTTCCCTAGTTACCGATGGGTCGTCAGTGTGTGGCCCATTACCGACGCCTCCACCGCTACTGCGTCTTCTCCCACGAGGAGCTGCTGTGCAAGATGGCTGCTGATCCAGAAAGTCTTGACGTGGAACTGGCTGCTGCCGTCTTTAAGGAAATGGGAGACATGATGGAGGAGGAGACAAAACTCAGACAGGCTGTCCAAGAAATAGTGAGTGTTTGTTTTTTTTGTTCAATTTATGCATGTAGAAGGTGTGGGTGATTGACGGTAATCTGTGCCATACCTGTAGTTTAATATAACTGTCTCAGCTAGTGATTATTTTGTGTCCCTTTCAAATCGCAAGCTCACATATTTTCACAGCATGTTTAGAGTTCTCTTTCCTCCTTATCTACAGGGGGTGCTGTCGTCAGAGCAGGAGGTTTTTGAACTTTTACCTGACGACGAGCGCCAGTGTCATAAGTGTAAGACAACCTGTTTCTTGTCTGCACTGACGTGTTCCTGCAGCCCTGATCGGTTGGTCTGTCTCAACCATGCAGCAGATCTCTGCGACTGTCCGCTTGGAAACAAGTGTCTTCGGTGAGAGATCCTTTTTTTCTTTTTTTTTTTTTCTTTTTTTGGCAACAACAAAAATATGTACAGGACCTGGTCAAGAAATCTAATTTGTTATGGCCTAAATTTGATGTGAAACCTGATGCTTGTCGGGGTCTTTCAGGCTTTGGTTGTCAGTACTATACTCTACATTTACTTGACCACATACACCAGATGCTCAAGTGCATATCTACATGATATATTTCAGGTATCGCTATGATCTGGAGGAGTTTCCGTCCATGCTGTATGGGGTCAAGACACGGGCTCAGTCTTATGACACCTGGTCAAAGAGGGTCACTGAGGCCTTGGCTGCTGACCAGAAAAACAAGAAAGGTTTTTATACTTTAGTACTACTACAAAATATGTACATGTTGCACAAAAATTGGTTGTGTTTTTGTGGTGATGTCTCTTTGTGCAACATGTGATTGTTCTGTGTGTCTCAGATCTTATTGAGCTCAAGGTTTTGCTGGAGGATGCAGAGGACAGGAAGTATCCTGAGAAAGCTTTGTTCCGTCGCCTGAGGGAGATGGTGAAAGAGGCGGAGACATGCTCCTCTGTAGCTCAGCTGCTGCTGAGCCGCAAACAGAGGCACAGGTCAGTGGCCACGGAAACACCTTAATGTAATCCAACAGAAAAGCAATTTACTGATTACCCAGCATGTACACACACTTGAATTTTTTCCATTGGCAGATCAATGGTGTACTAAATCATCGCTTGGTTTTCCATGTTTGTCTGCAGCAGCCGTCTGCGTTCTGAGAGCAGTCGTAACCGCACCAAACTGACAGTGGATGAGCTCAAGGCCTTCGTGGATCAGCTCTACAGGCTGCCCTGCATCATCAGCCAGGCCCGACAGGTCAAAGTGAGTCCCCGCTATACCTCTGTGCTTATCCAGGCACCCAGCCATCAATGAAATGCAGTTCACACCTTCATTTCTCTTTCCTTTTATTCTCTTCCCTTTTCCTTCTTTTCCTTCTTCCTCCTATAAGCCCCCCTCTTTCACCATCAATGCTATTGAATTCATGTTAAAACTTCTTCCTGACTCTTCCTTCTTTTCCTTTACTCACAATGTGTGCGTCGCCTCCCGTGTCTCCAGGAGTTACTGGAGAATGTGGAGGACTTCCACGAGCGAGCCCAGGTGGCACTGTCAGACGAGTTGCCTGATTCCTCCAAGCTGCAAGCACTATTAGACCTAGGTAGCGGCCTGGACGTAGAGCTGCCAGAGCTGCCCCGACTGAAACAGGAGCTCCAGCAGGCCCGCTGGCTCGATGAGGTGGGCTCTTACAACACCCACAAACCTGCTTGTGTGCTCTGCCAGAGTTGTTGCAATTGTGGCCTCGTGTAACATGTGCTGTCCTCATCATAACCCAGGTGCGTGTCACCCTGGCCGAGCCTCATCGCGTCACCTTGGAGCTGATGAAGAGGCTGATAGACTCTGGGGTGGGCCTGGCTCCCCACCATGCTGTGGAGAAGGCCATGGCCGAGCTGCAAGAGATCCTCACTGTCTCAGAGAAATGGGAGGATAAGGCCCGTGCCTGCCTGCAGGCCAGGTAAAGTTGTGCCTATACAAATGCATACACACATTTGCACAGACTTCATGGGGATGTTTGCACTTTGCTACAGTGCTGTTCATCATTTAACAAACCGTATTAGAGACAGAATGCATGTAAACCCCCAAAAGTCTAATTTGTTGAGTGTTATACTTGATCATCCCATGCCTGTCTGTCCTCCTATAACCCCAGGCCTCGACACAGCATGGTGACTTTGGAGAGCATTGTACTGGAAGCAAGGAACATCCCAGCGTACCTACCTAATATTTTGGCCCTCCGAGAGGCACTACAGAAGGCCAAGGAGTGGACAGCTAAGGTGGAAGCCATTCAGGTACTGTCTCTGTGTACACTACGTCATTTAGAAGCCCCTTTAGAACACATATCTAAAGCCACGCGTCCTCTTGAGGATCTTTTATTGAGACTTCACCTGTATCTCATCGCTCTGAATAAGGGCATCGTCTAAAACGTATCTAACCTCTCTCCTACTGTGTGTCCGCCTCACACAGAGTGGCACCAGCTATGCTTACCTGGAGCAGCTGGAGAGCCTGCTGGCCAGGGGTCGCTCCATTCCCGTCCGGCTTGATCCACTGGCCCAGGTGGAGTCTCAGGTGGCCGCAGCACGAGCCTGGAGGGAGAGGACCGCTCGCACCTTCCTCAAGAAGAACTCCACGTACACACTGCTCCAGGTGGGCCATCATGACAAAAGTTGATTTGATGCTTGCCTCTCAGATGCATAAATCTTGCATCTGACTGCATATATTGTGCTGTGTTTGGGCACTTAAAGGCAAATAAATGCAATTTCTCTGTAACACCAAGGTTGGGTGATCATGTCTTGAGACTGAGAATATAGATTAAAAAACCGTAAGCAAAATAAAAACTTAAATTTTCATATTCATTTTTTTGTTGCTATCCTGTGTGCCTCACCTCTTAGGTCCTCAGCCCTCGTGCGGACATCGGGGTCTACGGCAACAGCAAGAGCAAGAGGAAACGCGTCAAGGAACTCATGGAGAAGGAGAGAGGAGGCTTTGACCCCGACGCCCTGAGCGACCTGGAGGAGAGCCTCGAAGAGGTTCGAGACCCCACCACCGTTGTAGCGGCCTTCAAAGCCAAAGAGCAGAAAGAAGTGGAGTCCATCCACTCACTCCGTGCCGCCAATTTGGCCAAAATGGCCATGGCCGACCGCATCGAGGAGGTCAAGTTCTGCCTGTGTCGAAAGACGGCCAGCGGCTTCATGTTGCAGTGCGAGCTTTGTAAGGACTGGTTCCACGGAGCGTGCGTGCCTCTGCCAAAGACGGGATCTCAGAAGAAGTTGGGTGTGGGTTGGCAGAGCAATAGCAAAGACTCCAAATTCCTTTGTCCGCTGTGTCAGCGGTCGAGGAGGCCGAGATTAGAGACCATCCTGTCACTGTTGGTGTCGCTGCAGAAGCTGCCGGTGCGTCTGCCTGAAGGAGAAGCCCTCCAGTGTTTGACTGAGAGGGCGATGAGCTGGCAGGTATGCATATTTTATCTCAGTTTACATCTATCACCTGCTTTATTTTGAACACTTAATTTCCTTGGTTTGCTTTTGAGCTCTACTAAATACCCATACTTACACCGGTCTAACTGTCATACCAGGACCGAGCACGTCGATCTCTGGCCACGGAGGAGCTGTCCTCAGCCCTGGCAAAGCTTTCTGTGCTGAGCCAGCGCATGGTGGAGCAGGCTGCTAGGGAGAAAACTGAGAAGATCATCAATGCCGAGCTGCAGAAAGCTGCTGCCAACCCTGACTTGCAGGTACTTTAGACTTTGATCTTAAATGATTTTGCATCATTCTAATTTCTCTTCTAATACAGTACAACATCAATAACTTTTTTGTTTTGAGGTGCGAATTGTAATTCTTTTGACTTCTCCTGGGGCTTTGGATGTAAACATGGATAGCACCAGAAGAGGGCACTAATTTGTAAACATGAAATAAACCACAAGATTGGATTGACATTCTAAAATGTGAAGAAATGAAAATTACAAGAAAATTACATGCAACAGATGGTAGCCTGATTTCTCATAGATGTAACCTACATAATTCCTTGTATATATTTTGTAGGGGAAAAGTATACAAAGTTTTTTCTGACGTATTATTTAATTATGCGTTTTGAAGGTGTCAGGAAAAGCATTTGGGTTTTTTTGTTCAGCATCATGCTGTTTTTAAATAATAAAAGAAGATGGCATGTATGCTTTTTTGGTATTGTGCTGTTGTGAACCTGACACACCGTGCCAGGCACTGGCAAGTTACTTTGTTTTGTTTATTTTAAAGCATTAACATAGGTACATTTTAAAAGGACTATATACATACATGACCATACAGACCATGAAAACGTACTGGATGTCCACATGATTTGTGGCAAAGTATCCCATTACAGTGATGTTGATTGAGTCACTCCTGTGGGTCCCAGGAAAATTGAGTGGGTTCCCAATAAAATTTGACAAATTGTAGTGTTAAACCTCGTGTTTGATGCTATATGATTATAATTAGGGTTATTCATGTAAACAAATAAAATCCCAAATCTGTAAATACACTGCAGACACACAGCAGCTGACAGAAAGAAGTCATATTATACAGAGAAATATTAGCTTTTTCTGGGTGAATAAATGTTAAAAAGGGAACCTAAAGGTCAATGAGAATGCTGAGCTTTCAAGTTTCATCAGGAGTCATAACACCATCAAGCACATCATGTTTAATTAGGAAAGTAGTTTAAAAACACGCACACTAAGGGCAACATTTACTGCATACTGCCGTTAGAAACCGAATACAATTAGCTGATAATTAGCCTGATCAGCCACTGTCAGTAATCAATACAAATACACATTATTAGACTGTAAACCATTAATCAAACCAATAACTAACCACAGTCAACATCAGACAACCATATCATACTTTAGCAGTTACCTAGTGTTTCTGTAGTGGTGACAAAACATAAAAATATAGGCTACATACAGTATTAGCAGTTTGAATTAAACTGAAACTCCCTGCACACTCCGAGGAAAATATCACACCAAACTCCCTTTAAGAAATATGACATATTAACAATTCCTTACGTGTCTGTGGAAACACAAGATAAAAGGCGTCATGTCGACAGTCAATTTGGCATCAATATAATCCATGAAGATAAACTGTATTTCCGTACTTACATACTTTCTGTACTTCACATTTTGGATTTTGTTCCTCAACTCGCTACCAGCCTCCATTGTTTAGCTGCATTATTTTAGTGGGAGAAGCCCGTGGGAATGAGAGGCAAACTAAAATACGTGCCGGTTGGTGGATCAGATACACGCTGAATTAAACACCGACTCATAACACTGTTAATTCACCTTTTATCGTGCGTGTGTGTGTGTGAGACGGTATTTGGTCGTTACCAAAGTAACTGCCCGGTTTGCTGCTACCCGTTTGGTGCTGGAGAGTTACAGTATGTGTGCTGACAGTAAGACACAGGTTTTTTGACAGCAAGGTTTTTGAGTTTTTTTCTCTCTGTGATTTCAACACAAATTTGTTTAACGTGTCAGAGACGCAGGATGCGTACCTAGCAACATCACTGCCATTAAATATAAGAAACATTGGAAACATTGAAAATGTGTGTCTATGTTTCTGTCCTTCCCCAGGGCCACATCCAGACTTTTCAGCAGTCAGGTTTCAGCAGAGCCACATCACCCCGCCAGTGTGTGGACTACGATGATGAGGAGACAGACTCAGACGAGGACATCAGGGAGACTTACGGTTATGACATGAAGGTATGCGAGGCAGCAGCAAGTGCTGTTGTGCAAGCCGCATATTATCGAGCAGGATTTTTTTTTCTAATTCTTCTCTGTTGGTGTGGTGCTGCAGGACCCGGGCGAGGTGAAGCCCTACCTGTTCTGTGATGAGGAGATTCCTGTTAAGTCTGAGGAGGTGGTCAGTCACATGTGGCCGGCTGCCACGCCCTCCTTCTGCGCCGAACACGCCTACTCTTCAGCCTCGAAGTCCTGTGTGCAAAGTGAGGCCACATTTACTTACTAAGATTGCTTCTGTTGCTTTGAGTCTTCCTACCCATCACTCCCTGTTGTTTTCATGCACAAATGATTCAAGCACAGCTATTATTTTGAGCACTTGTTTTGTAACATGTTAATTACACTCATTTGAGAGATTCCAGTTTGCTGATTTCCTCTGAAATAAGTGCCCCTTGTCATCTCATACTGAAAATATTTACATTTCAGACGTGAGCACGCCCAGGAAGCAGCCTAGGAAGACCCCTCTGGTACCTCGCAGCCTGGAGCCGCCAGTGCTCGAGCTGTCCCCGCAGGCTAAGGCCCAGCTGGAGGAGCTGATGATGCTGGGAGACCTGCTGGAGGTGTCCCTGGATGAGACCCAGCACATCTGGAGGATCCTGCAGGCCACGCACCCCCCCTCTGAGGAGAGATTCCTGCAGGTCATGGAGGTAGGAAGGTCATCCATTATGCAACCTGATTGCGCAGCTGGACCCCATGGCAAATGCTGGATAGTGACTCAACATTGGTTCTGGGTTTGAATCAGTCATTCTGGATGGTTCTAATGTAGAGTTATGTGAATAGATGCATAGATACAGGTCAGATTAGGGGGAAAACATGCCATTTCTAAGTACAGAATTAGAAATGGAAATAGTCATTCTCATTTCATCTTTCCTTCCTTTTCTACAGCCCGATGACTCTCTGATGGAGAAGCCCCTGAAGATCAAGCTTAAAGATTCAGAGAAGAAGAGGAAACGGAAGTTAGAAAGAGCCGAGCACCACCACATGCTGATGGCTGTCGCCGGTGGGGCTTCAGCAATGGGCGACATGCGACCGGCCAAGTCCAAAGAGCTGAAAAGGGTGGGTCTGGAACTGGGTCTTGGGGGCAAACCCAAGAAGAAGAAACTCAAACTCAACCTGGACAAGAACCGGGAGATGAAGCAGCTGGCCAAACGGTTAGCCAAGGAGGAGAAGGAGAGGAAGAGAAAGGAGAAGGCAGCGGCCAAGGCAGAGGCCATCAGGGAGGGGCTGGAGAAGAGGAAGGAGAAGAAGATTCTCGACATTCCCTCCAAGTACGACTGGTCCGGGGCTGAGGACTCCAACGATGAGAACGCTGTGTGTGCAGCCAAGAACTGCCAGAGACCCTGTAAAGATAAGGTGAGGACTTGAAAATAAAGTTTTCTTTTCCCAAAAATATAATTCTGTGTTTCAGCACTTTAGATTGAGATTGTGTTGTCAGAGGTTGTGTTGCAGTAAAAGAGGCACAAGGGGTGAATCATAGATGATTGATAAACACAGTTTAGGCGTAGAGAGTAGGCATGTACAGTTTAGCAATTAACAGGTCAAAGGCGACCATGTGACTGCACCTTTTTTAAAACTCGAAGTTCTGTATGTTTTAAGCATTATTTTAAAAATATTCATTTAAAGCCATGTATTTACTAGGAATATGGACAAAAGTGATGTGATAATTATCTCAGCATTATCTAATATAGACATATTTAAATTTTTACTGGACTATTCAAAATCACATTGTAAAATGTTCCGCTCACAAATCTGCAGATTATTTTCTCAATTAATCGTTTGGTCTCTAAAATGTCAGAAAAGAGTGAAAAATGCCCATCACAGTTTTCCAAAGCCCAAGGCAAAATGTCCTATTTTGTCCAACCAACAGTTCAAAAGTTTTCAATCATACGAAACTGAGATAAATAGCGAATCCTTACATTGGAGATGCTGAAGCCAGAGAATTTTTGGCATATTTGCTTGAAAAATTATTTATACGATTAATCAATTATCAAAATAGTTGCTAATTGCATTTTCTGTCGATCGATTAATTGACTAATTGTTTCAGCTTAATATCATTTTCAAAGTATAAATCGGCTATGTAAGATATCACACTTGCTCTTATAATCATTCACATTTAGACTTGACAATTGTGAACCACAGATTCTTAATATGAGAAACTTGTCCGAATATGGTTATTTGGGCAGATGATAGACACCCATACATGGGGCTGGACTATAACATTGAATCTCCACACAGCCCCATGTATTCAAATTTGGATATCAATAGCCCTGTAGTAGGTTGAGATGTCTCACATTTAGGACATCAAAATGCAGCTATTAAATGTTTATCCACACAAGTTCACTCTGTGTTCAGAGGCCTTATACTTTTGGAACTCCCCACTGCTGTGAATAGATTAGTTAAATTCTCTTTAGTGCATCTTCAATTTTCGGTATCTTTTCTGTCATAAAAATGTCCATTAAGTTGTAAGTGGTGAGCACTGCTCCCACTAGCAGTCCCATCATCCACGTTCCTAAGGCTTGATGTGGATTTTGGTCGAGGCTCAATAAATGCTTTCATTCTACATTCTGTAATGCAGACTGACCTAATGAAATCAAACATGATGCCATGTTAGAATGTAGATGTTCTTGGACTGTTTCATGCTATCGGAGGACCATGATGTTGGCAGACTACCTTGTCAGTTAGACAATTCTTGACCTTCCTTAGAAACATTCCCGCCACACTGAGAGAGGCAGTAAATTCCGGTTGATACTTTGATCACAGGACGTTGGCATGTTCTCGAAACTCGAAACACCCAGTTGTCTCCTATGTTTGCTGAGTTAATAACAAACACTTTTCAAAATGAACATTAAATGAACTTTATTGAATAACAACCGCTGATAACAGCACTGGAACACCTTAAAGAGAGTTACACATAACGTATTAACAGGACACACCAACGTGGTCCTTTTCGGAGACCGCACTGCCGACTGTCCACCAAGTTAACCAGTGGCCAGTCTCCTTCCCCTGTGTGTCCACAAGGCAGCCAGTCAGAGCTGAGGAACTGGTGGGCCTGCAGCTCTGTGGGTGGAGTAGAGGTGATGAAATTATGAAGGTGCTGCTCTAAACTAGGCCAACAACACCTGAAGTTGGGATGATTAAGTTGTGATTGATATTTCCTAATGTGTTCAATGTTACGTGACATGTTGCTGCAGATGTCACAACCCTTCCTAATCAATGTATTTGTTGACTTGCTAAACTTGGCTGTTCTTCAGTGTGTTACAATTATGTGACGCATAGTATTTTAATAAAGTACAGTAGTTAGTAGTTGCATTAGTCTAGTAGTTTGCACTGGTCCCATTGCTTTGCTCTATTAAATCTACACCAATCAGAGGAGGAAATGCAGATAAAGAGAAGCAGAGGAGAAGGATTTTTAAGATGTGGATTGAGCACAAGCGGCCCAATGTTGTTAATTCTACAGTAGATTAGCTGACAGTCCTTAGTGGTGTGTAAAACAAAACATATCTGAGATCATCTACAGTCCATCAGTGAGTGAGTTTTGTTTTGGCTCTCTACCCCAGTACATTAGATAAATCAAACAATGACTGACTCGCAGCTTTAACATGTGCTGTTAAATATTACACATGAATGATGTTTTGCTTGACAAACCACTGCCATGTTTTGTTTTTTTGTTTTTTTCCAATAATTGCAACAATGTTTCCTTGTTGTTGTCCCTCTTAATCCTCACTCGCATGTCTGCCTTTGTCTGCTTGCGTGTATTTCCAGGTGGACTGGGTGCAGTGTGACGGCGGCTGCGATGAGTGGTTCCACCAGGTGTGCGTGGGCGTGTCGTGCGAAATGGCCGAGAACGAGGACTACATCTGCGTGGACTGCTCCCGTAAGGCCGCCGGGGCGAGCGGGGGTGGCGGAGGAATGTCCGTGGAGGAGGTGGCGGAGGAGAGCGTCGTAGTGCTGGCGGCGTCATTGTGCGCTGGCGGCATGCAGAGCTTGCCATCGTCGTCTGTCGTGGCCGCGTGGTCTCACACATCCTCCGCCTCTCATCTAAACCCAGCAACTTCACATCAGCAGCAGCAAGAGCCTCAGCAGGGCAGTTAGCGCTAAAAAAAAAAACAGCTTAGGACTGAGTTTGAATACTGTACCTCACACAATGAGCATAACACAAAACCTAGTATCCACGCTAGCGTTTCAGACTCTCAACCTGTAAGACTGTACAGCATCTGAGTGACAGAATAGCCCTTTATGAATGGAAGAAGAGGGACAAATCTGGGGAATTTCTATCTGGATTAGAGAGCACAAGAAAAAAACAGAACTTGCATCTGGAAGACAGAGAAGAGAAGATTCCTACCGTCACCGTGTGGCTTTAGCAACGACATGTTCTCTCTCCGAGCGCTAAGATATGTTGGAAAGGTTAAGTACAGTACACAGAGAAGACTTAGTCTTCCTACAACAGTTTTAGGTCTAGAAGCATCCACCAGCTACTTCCTGGCCCTCCCCTGAACAATAACAAGTCATTGGTACACTTACATACAGTCAAACAAACACCCACTTACTCCAGCTGTTGTATTCAGTGCAAACAGGCAAATAAACAGTCCCCAGTCGTGTTTTACTGGACATCCTGATCCGCTCCCCTCTGCCCTCTGCCTGTCTCTTCAGACAGTAACATCTCAATATGTAGGACTCCAGACTAGGAAACACAAATGGTTGTAATGTAGTGGAATTATTTATAATGTACATACTTTTAAGCAATTAAACAAATGGATTGTGGCTTTTTTGTTTTGTTTTTCTCACCTTTAATAAACTGTTCCTAGTCAAATGATTAATAATTGTGATGTTTTTTCTTTGCAGTTTGGCAAAAGAATTATTATTATTTTTTTTTTTAGGGATGTATTAAATACAAGCACTTGGCTATATATTAAGTCATTTTCCTTGCTTTTCTGTCCTTTACTTGGCTGAATTACTTGGTCAGAATTTGACCCACCAATCATCTTGAGGGCTCAACAGTGACTTATGGCCATGTCATTGAGAGGTTGTAAGTTAAGTTTCACATTTCCTGTGTTACTCCTTAAGCCCAGTTAGGGGAAGCATGTGCAAGCATGCTGTGGAGCTCTGGTATGAGGACCTGCATGTTGAGTTCCATGTTACATGTGGTTTTTCCCCTTAGTTTTCCTTTTTAAATTTTCCACTTCGACTTATTTTCAGATTTTTCATTTCAATTTTTTCTACACAGTGCCTTGATTTGCTATGTGGGGGGAAAAAAAACAAGATTTACACATGAATATCTGAACTTGCAGAAACGACGCAAAAGAAAGGGGAGGGGAGGATTGTAAGTGGGTGCTGTTGTCCACTCAGCCAAGTCAAATCCGGTGTGAACTGACCTCAGCTGCTTTTGTGACTCACCTCTGTCACTGTTCTGACCGGGACAGTTAGAAATAGACGACCACAAGAGGCTGCAAGACATCAACGAAATAAACTGTAATGGTGCATAATAGATTACTTAACGTCTGCTGTGTTGTCTCATACCATTACATCTTGATCACCCGCTGTTTGTTGTGTTGACTGTAGTTTGGTGCCTTAATGGTCACAAAAATCATCTCTTTACAGCAGACTATAGCACTGCTTATATAGTCTGTTTCTGTGAATTTCTTTTGATTTGACGACACAAGACACACTGTTTATGGCTCCATCCATCAGCTGGATAGCAATACCGCTGTGTTAAATCAGCAACACGTAATGCAGATATATTTCTTTGTCAGACTTAACCACGGGTACAGTTTATCCTTCCGCAAGATGGAAGATTTGTCAGACACAGCAATTCCTTCTGATTTTCACAATTTCCCTTTGATTATTCTTTTCGTCTGTCATACATCATGGGAACATAATGTGTGGATCTGCTCCTTCCATCAAATAACTTAAGTTAATGCTTGAATTTATGATTGATTTTGACTGGGAACTTAACCTCAGACATGAAATTGGAATGTGCTGCATTGCAGAAAGGAAATACATGGAACCCAAAATCTAAACCTCATTATTAGGGTGCTTCTCTTTTCTAAAAATGTATATCTGCTTTTGCTTTTTGCAGGAATTTCCTAAAAGTGTACAAAGGTAGACATAATTACATAAATAAAATGTTAAATAAAATAAAAAAAACAGGTGGTCCACTGCAGCAGACATTGACACTTGGTACTTAATTTATTTTCTGACCTGTATTATAGTGTATTATATTTTTTGCTAGTACTTCTATTCCTGTGTGCACTGACGTAAAGGTGAGCTGCTGTAACAAAAGAGTTTCCCCTCGGGGATCAATAAAGTATTTCTGATTTCTGAAAACTGATCATACTGTCATCCTATTGGACTCTTCTGTTGCACCTCATTTTCACTGGAGTCATTGCAGGTGATAGACTTTGCTCTGAAAGGGGCAGACGAAGGGAGAGAATGTGGAGGCCGGCCTAAGTTTAGCATTACAAACCCCCGCCCCTCACTCAATCATGTTAAATACTAAAACTTGAGCATTTACCGATACATCTCCAGAGACTGCTTCAACCTTAAGACGAGAGATACACACAGAAGATCAGGTGACTCTGCAATGCAAGGTAAGTTGTCATTTCTCAAATTATTAATCTGGAGATTTTCAGTGCAATTTTGATGGATTTAAGTTCATGAAAATCATTTCTTTTAATAATTTGACTACTGTGTTTTTTCCGTTTAAGGTAAGCATAAGGATTGCATTGCACATAACTGAAATAAATACAATTCATAATGTAAACAAAGCTCAAAAAAATGTTTTTTGTGTGTTTTCAGGTAAATGTCTTGTTTGTAACAGATAAAAAGGACTGAGCATGCATGTTCCTTTCAGGGCTTATAGGTGCACGGTAAAACTACATTCTTCCACTGTTGCCTTTCTGCTTAAGGGCATCTTGACTGTTACTTAGGGAGAGAAAACAACACCAACAAGCTTCAGTAACCTGCCTCAATCCTCCCCCTCTCTCTGTCTGTTTCGTAGGAGACGCTGCCAAAGCAGGCCTCCCCAATGGCTCCAGCCAAGCCAAGGACCTGCTGCCCCCCTCGGAGGAGAAGATGGAGGAGCGGGGCCAGTGGAGCAACAAGTTAGAGTTTATTCTGTCAGTCGCCGGCTCCATCATCGGCCTGGGCAACATGTGGCGCTTCCCTTACCTCTGCTACAAGAACGGAGGAGGTGAGTGGAAGATGAACTGAGTGGATGGAGGAACGAGTTAATGTATGTCAGCAATGACAGAAGGTATACCTAAAACAAGACTGGTATGTTAGACTCATGCTTAAAAAATTCAATACTACTCTAGTGCACTTTTGCAATCAACCAGATAATTGATGACAGCTTACATGAAAACATGCAAAAACCACATATAGGGCATTACAGAACACCTGAGTACTTTTTTCACAGGCAAAATTCAACCTTAGAAACACTTGAGCTCAGGTGAAAGAAATAAAAACTGTGATTCAAGGACTCGCAATTAACCAAATATTTGAAATTAGAGTTTTACCCAATTCGCTTTTGGACATGCTTGTGTAGCTGCTAAATCGGAGGCCCCTTTTTCTCCCTCTGTGGGGTGGCAGGGTCAGGCTTCAGGGCTGATCGGGGTCAGGCAGCTGTTGTCCCTGCAGAGAGGTGGAAATCTGAGCACGCCAAACATCCTCAGCCACCCAACGGGGCGTCAACACAAAAGCCGAAAGCGAGTGGCAGTGGCTCAGGTCAAAATGTAGCATCTAAAGAAAACAGCATTAAAGAAACATATTTTTCATCGCTTTTCTTTACGTCTTCTTGCAGTACTTCAGACCAATTCAGTTTATGTTCAGGCATATATATTTTTTCATATAGTCAGTAAAATGATTAATTCTTGTACATGAAATACTTGCATGGTTCATAGATTCTATATGGCCTACTTCTGTGTTTTAGGTTTGTTCAAAACAGGTCAATCTGGTTGAAGTTATTTAAAGGGGATCTGGTGCAAACAGTTGCAGCATATTAAGATGGAGACAGAAAAAAACAAGCTTGTAATAGGAAACCCAAGAAAGGAAGAGACTCCAACCCCATACCGCTAGATGCTCTGATGCCCAAAGTTCAAAGACATGCCAGTCAGGCGGATTGGAAACTCTTAGTATGTGTGAGAATGAATGTATTTCTCTGTCTATGTATTGGCCCCACAGTAGATTTAAGATGTTTGCCTGCCCTCTTGTCACCTAATGCATGCAGGCCTCAGCCCCCTATGACCCTGAATAGGAAAATAACAGGCTTACTTAACACAGTTATACCAACAGAAAGTCCAAGAAAGCTCTAACCCTCAATCCTTTGCTCTTTCTCAACTCAGGTGCCTTCCTCATCCCCTACCTGATCTTCCTGTTCACCTGTGGCGTTCCCGTCTTCTTCCTGGAGACGGCCCTGGGCCAGTACACCAGCGAGGGGGGCATTACCTGCTGGAGAAAAATCAGTCCCTTGTTTGAAGGTGGGTAGGACAGGTGTATCACCTTAGAGCAAAACCACAATGGGATCCTGGCAAAGCATACAACATCTGGCAAATGTTACGTAGTCGTGGTGTTACTGATTATTTCTGCTGATTATTAGTGATATGTGATGGCATGCGCCATATTCCAAAATGTCATCTCTGCAGGTCTTGGCTATGGCACCCAGGTGATAGTGACTCTGCTGAACTTCTACTACATCATTGTTCTGGCCTGGGGGATTTTCTACCTGTCTTTCTCCTTCTCCTGGGACCTGGCCTGGTCGTCCTGCAACAACACATGGAACACAGGTAACAAATGTGCTTCAAGCTACATCAGAAGTTCCTCCAATGTTTTTGACGCGTTTCTACATTTTGCTCTTTGTCCCCCAGAAAACTGTGTGGAGTTTCAGAGGAGAAACACCTCAATCAACCAAACTCTCAACCTAAACGTCACGTCTCCTGTCATCGAGTTCTGGGAGTGAGTTTTTCAGGCCGCCTGACCTCCTCTTGGTGATACATTACCGTTGTGAAAATGACAATGATGTATCATCTCTGTGTTTCTTCCCTGTCTCTGCAGGAGAAGAGCGCTGAGGATTTCCCCAGGCATTGACCACATGGGCTCTCTGAACTGGGACCTGGCCCTGTGTCTGTTCATCGCCTGGGTCATGTGCTACTTCTGCATCTGGAAGGGGGTGAAATCCACGGGAAAGGTGGGTGAGAGGGGATTCAGTCTTGTCCCAGTTTGCACCTCTGTCAGAGTGCAAGTGACCCTTTTTATCTGTTTATTTTGTTTTACCAAAGACCTAGGGCACATTAAGGATGACATCTGGTATTTATTTATTCTTTTTGGCTTGTTTCGTGTTTGCATATTTAACATCACTGTGTCTATATAGGTGGTCTACTTCACTGCGACCTTCCCCTATCTGATGCTGATTGTGCTGTTGATCCGAGGGCTCACCCTGCCTGGTGCTGGGATCGGCATCCAGTTCTACCTTTATCCAGACCTAGGACGACTTGCGGACCCACAGGTACCACGATGTCACATAAACATCTTCAAATGAAAGCCAAAATGCAGAAAATCTATTGATTGATATCTGCTATGTGAATCTATCGTGGTGGTGTGGTTACCTTCAAGCAAAAACATCCATCACCATTAAATAAAACCACAAATTCCCAGTGAGGGCCTTTTTAGAATATTTAGTGATGCGGTCCCCGTGGGTGAGGGCGCACCAGGTGCAGGTATCCCATGGTTCTCTGCTTGGGAGCCTAGTTTCTGCTGGGTCCATCTGCTCTCCATGAAAGAGGCAGGGACCACAGGGATCAAATGCAGGGCCAGGAAACCGCTGGGACTGTAAACACGAGCTCTACCAGGACTGAGCCGCAGATAGTCGGCTAACTGGCCCGCCTCAGACTAGCAAAGGTCCAATCAGAAGAGCTCTGTCAGAGTCCCTTGGTTAACTTTTCATGTATCTCTCTTGTTGTTAAGTTCTGGTATTATTTCATCGCAGCATTCTGGTTAAGTCTTATTCTAATTTGCCATAAAACTGACCCAAACAAACTAGACTAAACACACAAAACTAATAATAAGCAACCATGCAATGTACTTCTTTCACGTGTCTAATCAAAGGGGTCACAATCTTTCTATAACCCGGGCCTGATTATTGCTGGCTCTTTGTTCCCTATTTTGTCATTGTTTTGTATCTCATAAGTGATAAATTACAAAAAATATCTTCGTTGCTGTCCGTCACAGATCCTGCACTCTGTTTATCTATAGAAGCTTGGTTTGTTAATCAGTGTTGAGACAAACAAGACCAATAATAGACTTTTAACAGTTTACTTTTGTGCAACTACATCAGTTAATGATTATGCTAACACGCAGCATGTAAATTCCTCTGGACTATCTAAACACTACATGGCACGTTTGTGCATATACATCAACCTATGTATGTGCTCACTATGTTGGCTATATCACTGTATATCACTTTAGTTTCATTATTTAAAACACGTTTCTTTTGTGTAAGGTGTGGATGGATGCTGGCACCCAGATCTTCTTCTCCTACGCCATCTGTTTAGGGTCGCTGACTGCTCTGGGGAGCTACAACAAATACAACAATAACTGTTACAGGTATGTAAACAATCTACATGCATATATGAGTACATGCTCAAATACATGTTTACATGGTCCAGTGTGGAAAAAGTCTCATTTTGAAACTAAAATCCTAATTGGTCCATGAAATCTGAGTAAAAGCGTCTTCATCATCACTAACATCAACCTCACCTGTGTTAATCTGAAGCTTCATGATGTCACTTCTCCTACAGTACATTTGTTGCATTACTATGAAGAATTTCCCGTCTGTTGCAGAGATTGCTTGGCGCTGTGCTTTCTGAACAGTGGCACCAGCTTTGTGGCAGGCTTTGCAATCTTCTCCATCCTGGGTTTCATGTCTTTTGAACAGAATGTTCCCATCTCAGAAGTGGCAGAATCTGGTGAGGCTTGCATACACTACATTCAAGGCTTAGAGAAAAATAATCTGTTTATATTATCCTCTGGCCAGTATTTGTTTGATCAGTTTATGTCGTTTTACTGGTCTCTGTAGGTCCTGGCCTGGCCTTCATTGCTTACCCCCGTGCTGTGAGCATGATGCCTTTCTCTCCTCTGTGGGCAGCCCTCTTCTTCATCATGATTGTTTTTCTGGGGCTTGACAGCCAGGTAGAAAGTCCCTCGCTACCTTAAGTTCATTAACACTTTTTGTTTTCCACATTGGCACCGATTACTGAACAAATATGGTGTGATTGACTTTGTCTTGAGAAAAAACTGATATTTTAGAATAACAACTCCCTTTCAGACTTGTTTTGACAGATTGTTTTGCTCTTGTTTGTTATTTGGAATGTTTTTAGGGGTAAATTTCACTAAGTTGATGTTAACTGAGCCAGTAGGGCAGGGCTTTCCTTCAGAGTTCCATTCATTTTTTTTGTCTCCCACCTCTTTTCCTCATATCTGCTGTCAGTTTGTGTGCGTCGAGAGCCTTGTGACGGCGGTAGTCGACATGTACCCTGCTGTGTTCCGACGTAAAAACCGCAGGGAGCTCTTCCTGTTAGCTGTTAGCCTCTTCTCCTTCTTCATGGGGCTCATCATGCTGATGGAGGTAGGGGTCACTAAACACACAGTGATGCAAACTACCACACACACACACACACACACACACACACACACACACACACACGCAGATGCATGCACAGAGACAAAGATCTGCAAGCATAAACTCGGGTTTCACTTGTATTTTTAAGATGACAATATTTTGTGCAGTAAGTGTCTTAAAATCTTATTACCTAAGGCCTCGTTGTATTTTTCCTAACAGAGTCATTAACTATGTCCACTGAAACTAATGAAATGAGTTTCATATACACACATACACTCAAATCAGGCTGTTGCTGGGGTCTGGGTGCACCTGGTGTTTTGATGCTTTGTTTTGCTGAAATAAACTATTACGGAGTCCAACATGGTTGACATGATTTCACCTCTGCACAGCTGGAAACATGAATGCTCTGCAGAGGTGTCAACAAGTCATAATTTTGTAAGTACAAGCAAGTCAAAGGTTTTATGCAGCATGTCTCAGGTAAGTCTCAAGTGTCGTTATACAACGCTGAAGTCACGCCTGAAGTCTCTTCAGCATTTCAAGTCTCTTTTATAAACAATGGGTAATAACCATGTTGAATTTGTATTTTTTAATACTACAATAGATGCCACAGATTATATCCATCCATCCATCCATTTTCTACCGCTTGGTCCCCGTTAGGGGGTCGCGGGTGACTGGAGCCTATCCCAGTGACTTTGGGCCTTAGGCAGGGTACACCCTGGACAGTGGCCAACTCGTCGCAGGGCTAACACAGACACAGACAAGGACAGACAACCATTCACTCACACATTCATTCAATACGGGCAATTTAGAGTTATCAATTAACCTACACATGCATGTCTTTGGACGGTGGGAGGAAGCCGGAGAACCCGGAGAGAACCCACGGTAACACGGGGAGGACATGCAGACTCCACCCAGAGAGATTGTGTGATGTTGGTCCGGTCCGGGAATCGAACCCACGAACCCACGATCTCCTTATTGGGAGGCAGGAGCTGTAGCCGCTCTGCCACCGTGCACCCCACAGATTATATTTTAAAAAAAATACTATGTTTCAAATGCAATCTAGATTGTATTTGTGCTAAAAAAACAAAACACAAAAAGTAGTAATCACTGCAAACAAGGCAATGTCTGGTAAATGTACACCACAATGCAGTTTGGTGCTTTACCTCATTAGAATACCTATTGTTGCCACATAAGGTTTTCTTCCCCTGACAGTGTCTCCAGTTAGACTGTGTAGTATGTTCACATAAACAAAGGAGTTCAGTTTAGTTCCTCTTTATAATTCTCCATTTCCCTACGGTTTGTGTGTGGCTGGAGGTAGATTTTTAACACAGAGCATAAACTGAACTAAATTTGAATTTAGGTCATTAAGTTATTTAATTAACTGTCAGTCTATTATGTGTGAAAACCAATAGATTGTAGGTTAATTATCCTAGTATAATTATGACTCCCTGCTTTATATCTCTCTCTTTGTAGGGGGGAATGTATGTCTTCCAGCTTTTTGATTACTATGCAGCCAGTGGCATGTGTCTTCTCTTCATGTCCATCTTTGAGACTGTCTGCATTGCGTGGGTCTATGGTAAGCTGTCCTCAAACACAGAAGACTTACATTCATTGGTGATGATGGAGAAATGTATTTCCCAGTGATCCTTACTATTTGTTTTAATCAAGCATAGAGTATTCATCCTAATCACTGGCAGACATTCCTATTCAGCTACAATTTTCAAGGCGCAGTGTGGAGAGAAATGTCTTTTCCGTGTTTTTCCAGGTGCAGATCGCTTTTATGATAACATTGAGGACATGATTGGCTACCGCCCAGGACCTTACATCAAGTACTGTTGGTTGTTCTTCACCCCAGCCACGTGCATCGTGAGTATCAACAAACCAATAAAGTAACATCAAGGCTTTCCAAAAATGACGAAGGCTGACAGCAACCTTCACCAATAGTAATAATACTAACTGCCTACTTGTCTCTTCAGGGTACCTTTGCCTTCTCCCTCATCAAATACACTCCTCTCAAGTACAACAATGAGTACGTGTACCCGTGGTGGGGCTATGTCATTGGCTGGCTGCTCGCTCTCTCCTCCATGGTCTGCATCCCGCTTTGGATGGTGTACAAGATCAGCACCACCCAGGGGACACTCAGAGAGGTAATTGTTTGATAAATGTCTGTTATAAACAGATATTCAAATGTTTAAATTAGAATAGATCAGATTTAAGTCACCTACTAACCTTGGATGATATGTTTAGTTTAAAATGAATCTATGTAGGACTGTTTCAGTTTCAGTCTATTCTGCCTTTGATGTCTTAATGTGATTTAGCAACTTATCTTGGACTCTTGTCTTCATTTAGAAATATATACTGTTTATATATACAAATGTTGAACTGAAATTAAAGGATTTGTGTGCCGGTTTTGGGCTTAAATTAGACTTCCTGTGGACCCCAACCCTTCTGAACCTAGTCTTGACTTGAACGTACCCCACTGTGGAATTCATTCATTTCATTCAAGGAACACTGGTTTGTCTTTCCACAGCGCATCCAGCTGCTCATCACACCATCTGACGGCTTACCCAAAACCAAGAGGGAGCAGGAGAGGTTACTGGCCATCTTTGCTCCTGAGGGAGATGCCACCATGACCAGAAATGGCTACTATCCTGTCTCAGAGAGAGACTCCAACTTATGAGGTCCACAGTGGTAATGTGTATGGGAAAGACATGTGGGTTTTGGTTCCATCCTTGACTTGCTGCACCCTCGCCTCCATCCCAAAGATCACAGCAGGGAAAGCTACAATAAAGTGTCACATCATAACACATAACAGATATGGAGGACTCAGGAGATAATAGGCCTACAGTGTGTTGGGTTTGGCAGTGCCTGTACATTTCAGGGATGGCAGTAATGTGATAAAAGGATAAAGAAAAAGAAATTAAAAAGTCATTTATTGTTTGTCATTTATTGCATTACTTAGACGTTTTAGAGGGGACAAGAACATTTTTTCAGGGACAAAAGTCATTTCCTCTACTCAAACTGAAATCTATTAATACATTGGCATATATTATTCAGCTCTGCATTTCACAGATGATGTAAATGAACTAATTCAAGGTCAGCTGAAATATATGAGTCAGCCTTGTTCTGTGAAAATGTCACAATTTTATAATAGAAGTTAATGGCATTTCCATCTCATTCAAATGTGCTAACTGAAGAGACAGAAACACAGGTTCCAGAAGTTTAGAAATAAATGTTTTAGTTTGCATAGTAAGGATGAATTTTATGCAAATGTAACATCAAGACAGCAACATCAGTTATAGAACAGGTTATAGATATAGAATTTGTTACCGCTGAAAAGTGGGCTACATGTAAGTTAATTTTTGAAGTGTCCTTGTGTATCACTCCATGGCTACTTAGCCATGTTAGTATCATATATTGTATTATCATGACTGACTGGGGAAATGTTCCTTTTTGTATTTACAAGAATTGAAATAAAATGTTACACGGGTTTCACATGAATAGACTGTGTAATGAAAGGATATAATGTGAAAAATATATTGTAGCTCTGCAATAGCTGTAGGACTAACATGGCATATACAATGTAGTTTCATATTTCGTACTGTAACATAATATGACTGTACAAAGAAATGTGAATCTTGTAAGTATGTTTTTTAATAAACATGCGCAATTTGATGTTGTCTTGAATCATTTTACTAGTGCTATGCAGTGCTTTATGGGTGTAACTTAATCTCTCTGGAGGGAGCTTTCTAAAGTCTGAAAAGAAATTTGTCTAATGAAAAGACACCAGGGAGTTACATTATGTGAAGTGTAGGACCATATTAGGGACTAATATGGTCCTAGATATCTCTGCCTCTGCTTCTTACATTTTTACCATAATTTTTTTAAATCTATCTCTCACAAGTCCACCAGGTTACGTTTTGCTTTACACATTCATTAGTGATTATGATAGAGCACAGCAGCTGTTGACAAAACCAAGGTTTGCATAATGTTCCTCAGCAAATTGCTGAATGTACTGTATGTATTTTACTGTTTCACAATAGCACAGAATGTATAATTTCTGATCAGGAAAATTAGGTTAGATCATGGGATAGTTATGCCAAAAAAACAAACAAACTCCAACTTGGTCCATTGACAAATTCTTTATGGAATGAGGCTCTGCTTAGAGATATTTTACCCCCTGTATTACACACTGAGCTCATACAGTGTGGTAAAAATGTTAAATGATATAATGCCCCTGGCTGGACAAAGAGGTGTGTAGCTGGTGACGACTGTTTTTTAGAGGGGTACAGTTTCTTAGACATCAAGAAGGCTGTGCAGTCACAATGATGGGGCATTTTTGGACAATTTTTCTAGAATAATTCTACCACTGGGTGTCATGCTTCTCCTCTACTGCCGGTGAGCTGATGATTGGCTGAAACAGCGGCGTCACACTCTACGTGCCTCGGTGACGCCCCACACTTTCCCACCATGCAACGGGTGATGTCCGAGGAAAGATGGCGGAAGGAGGAGCGGCAGATCTGGATACCCAGAGAGGAGAGGTTGCGGCACTGTTGAAAACACAGCTAAGAAAGGGAGACACTTGGTAAGACTTGAGCTGAAAGCTTTGCAAAGACGCCGCGTGGCCGTCGGCTGGCTCTGCCGAGGCTGTCAACGTCATGAAGGATAAGAAAGTCGAGGCGACGGGCCGTGTTGACAGTTAGCTCCGAACTAGCTAACGGGAGCCTGTCAGCTTCATGTGTGTCAGCTTGGCAGGCTAGCGGTGCTTGCGCTGACGCTATTAAACTGTCAGTGAAGAACGATAGACCCTACATATTGTTTACATTAAATGTTGTATTCTGTTGATTATGTTCGCTAGCTCCAAATTACCATCTCGCTTTTTATCTGATGACATGATCTCAGTGAGGCTACATTTCGATTGGCTGATGTAGTTAGCAGGCTAATGGCTAATTGGCTAGCCTACCGAAGCTCCAAGTGGTTTGCCAGTCAGTGGGTTCATCTGTCGACTTCGACAGGGCGGAGTCGGAAAAGAAGCACCTGTCAAAATCACAGAGCCAGCTGGCCAGGCATGCAGCAACCTGAACTCAAGCCGGCGTCAACGGTGCTACTGTTACAACTATCAATCTGTTATATTTGCCTCTCAAAGTCAGATTTGTTTAGAATACTGACAGCGAAGTAGCCTTCACCTGCCGAAGTATTTCTTTTATCACCATTTAACGTGTAATAAGGAATACAAAAGCTTTGGTTCACACTTTAAAGCTTGTTGCACGACCCTTGACCCTTGAGCAATCTGGGCTCATTAGCAGTGTCCCATTTTGCTTTATCAGACCTGAAATAACACTGCTTGCCTTCTCTGCAGGTACCTTGTGGACAGTCATTGGTTCAAACAGTGGAAGAAATATGTGGGATATGACAGTTGGGACAAATACCAGATGGGTGACCAGAATGTCTACCCAGGACCAGTTGATAACTCTGGTCTTCTCAGAGGTAAGACAGATGATGCTTCACCTCCTTATACCTTAAATCACCATTAGGGATATATTTCTAATTACTGTGTGGCCTTATGTTACACCACGGACCCCTGGTCAGTATAGCTTTACCATTCTGGAAGTAGTAACAAAGAGTTCAGAGGAAAAGGGAACAAAAACAACATTGTTGACTGACTCCATAGAGTAGCCTTTTTGGGGGGTTCATAGAAAGCTCTCCAGCATACCTTTTTCTTTGTGTGTTTTGTGTCGTGTGAGACAGTCAGTGCAGTGTCACTGGTGTAAGTGTTGTCCCACAATGTGCTTTCTCTCCCTCTGTCTGTCTGCCTGCTTGTTTCTCACCCTTTCTCTCATCCCCTCCCGAACTCTAGATGGGGATGTGCTGGCCATCAAGGAGCACCTCATCGATGAGCTTGACTACATCTTGGTCCCAACAGAGGGCTGGAATAAGCTCGTCAGCTGGTATGGATTGACAGATGGCCAAGAGCCAATTGCACGCAAGGTAAGGGTTCAGTCGTGAGCATAAGACTATGAATGGATTTGATGGATGGAGAGTGTTCTGCTCACTGCATTATATAACACCAGCAAAGTTGGTTTTCTCTGATGTAATGTAATGTTAGGTTTAGTAGCTATGGTGTGTAGTGTGGCTTGTTGGGTTGAAAGGGAGAAATGTGCGCTCATACGGCCATTTGAGATCGGGATATCAGGAGTGTAGCACAATTGTAATAGAAACTTGAGTTCTGGAACAGTGTTGCTCAACATAAAATAGTAAAAGACAGCCAAATGATATTAGCTGTATCTTTTACTACAGTTCTTCACGATAATATTGATATGGATCCACTGCTGCTCATAATACATTATTAACAAAAAGAATAGCAAAAGACAGTTAGGCACAACATTTAGTTTGGAATGGAAGACTGTAGGTTTGTGTGTAATCATAAGAAATGCTGTAGTATGTAGTGATTGGTTGACTTGATTTGCCAGTTAGATGTACAAAGGTACACTGTGCACAGGAGCTGAAAACAAATAAAGATTATACTGATATATTGGATATTTACCTTGCGTGAAAAGGACACAACAATGATGGTGTTTTTCATTAATTTTTTTCAGCTTTTCATTCATTTCTGCCATGAACTGCAATTATTTCTTTTAGGGTTAATAAGTACTTCTACTCTTATTTTGTACAGTGAAACAAACCACTGAATGGCTGTATGTGGTTACAGTTGATTAGTCAGTGGAATACTTCATGATGGTGGCTACAACTTAACAGGACCTACAGTATCAAATCCCCCGCTTCAAATCTCGCTAGTCATGGCATCATGGCTGCTAGAAGAGGTTTCTCTATCATTCTCTCTCTCGTTCTTTCTCCCCCCATCAATTGACCCTCCCATTTTGCCATGTATGTCGTGGGACATATCGGGTGGCCGCAGGGTTTCTATTTTCAGGCAACGTTCTGGATGACAGAAAAGCTACATGGAGCGATCTGCAAGACACAACATGCAGGAGGTTCATTATTAGTTTTCCTCTTTTTTTAAACCCTTTGTTTCTTTTGTGGGGTTGTCATCCTGAGGTACGGGGGGAACAGAAGCGGTAAAAAGGATTTAGGAGGATTGTAGTCACAGGTTTGGCACTATGTTTCCTTCCGTTGTCCTCTTCTGGTCTGATTGCCAACACCAGCGGAGTGTTCCTGCGCGTCCTTGTTTTCTGAAGTGGAGGAATGCTGGCTGAGGTCACACTGAGAGAAGCAGCCTGAAAGCTTCTGAGAGGAGTGCGAGAGGCATAACCAGTATGGGAGGAGGGGGTGGTGGGTGGGGTAAATGGTTTTGGCTCGGCTCTGATTTGAGAAATTCTGTCAGAGTTTGGCGATGAGTTGGGCTTTTGCTCCGAGTTTACAAACACATGGGTGTTGTGCTGAGGGGTAGGGTGGGCCCACCGGGGTATTGGGGTATGGGTAGGGGAGGGGTGGAGGAGAGAATCTGAGCCGTGTGTGAGATTTGTGAAGTTGGTACTGTGTGTGTGTATATATATATATATATGTGTGTGTGTGTGTGTGTGTGTGTTGGAGGCGCTCAACGGTGAAATAAATAGGCTGGGACCCCTCAGCTGTTTCCACGAGGTGCTGCTGCTAATTTAGGCACTTCACTCAGACTCTGCTCCTATCAGGACACCAGATGAATGGCAACCAGGCCAGCAGACTGCACTTTGTTCTCCATGAGAAACAGAGTCTAGTACAACCCCAAATTTACCCGACACTTTTCATCGTGTAAGACCGCAAATAAATAATTAGTACGAGGTAATGTAAGAGGTGTACCTGCTGGGCTGATACGATAGCAAGCTTACTAGTTCCTAGTCAAAGAATAACCAGGTGATGGCTGGTGTTGGTTGACTTATGTTGCTAGCTGTAAAATCTGAAGAGTCCATGTTTGTATCATGATAAGAAGGAGGCTGTATTTTCATCTGATATAGTGACAACAGAGATTAATCTTTGGGTTTGACCACATCGGGTCTTGTGTTTTGTCTTAACATGTACCTGTTGCAACATAATGTTTTCAAGTTCCATGCTTTTACTTGCTGCAGTGGGCTAATGTAGTCCAGTTATGAAACATAGAGATGAAAATACTCATTAGAGCTTTTGCATAGTAAAAACGTAAAATGCTCATACAGTTTCTAATAATACATTATGTGCATATATAGTATTTGATAATAACGTCTGCATATATGCAATATATTTGATTATTCATGGATTCATTATTAGATTATGTGGACAGTTGATCATTACCCTGTGTTAATTTCCAGGTGGTGGAACAGGGTATGTTTGTGAAGCACTGCAAGGTGGAGGTGTACCTGACGGAGCTGAAGCTCTGTGAAGACAGCAACATGGACAATGTGATCACCAGACGCTTCAGTAAAGCTGACACAATAGGTAGGCCTGAGTCGCTGTGGAGTGAGTCATATTTACACTGCTGGTCATATTTAAGTGATTTAGATTTCATATTTTCATAACTTGATGTCCACTACTTTTCGTTTACCCCTTTGTTTTGATTAAGGCAACTTTTTCATTTCGACACACATAAAGAAAATGTTACCCTGTAAATGATGATGGGTCTTAACCAAAATGTCCACAAAACTGCAAATGTTTTGTTTTTAACACATTAATCAAAACATTAATTAACAACAGCTATCATGATCTCTTTAAAACACACACACACACTGTACACAATCATCATGTTATTTTAATCTTCACCGCTAATAACCCTCCACACTAATAAGTTATTTAATAGTGATAAATCAAAAGACATTCATTCCATTCCATGTTGAAGGAAACCACATTTCATTATATTTGCATCTGTCAAACGTGTGCAATCACGCCCCAGACTTATGCAGGTTGCAAACATAAGAATAGATGAATTCACTGATTAGTTCCTCTTCGTGGTTGAACAATTGTTAAAGAGTCTTTTTCTCTTTCCATTCTGCAAGCAAGTGTACGTAAACTCCTGGCTACTTCTGTTTTTAACCATATAATGTGAACCACAACCTTCTTTCTTTTCTGATAATATTAACGCTTTGCTGCAGACATGATAGAGAAGGACATGAGGAAGCTGTTCAGCATCCCTGATGAGAAGGAGACCAGGCTGTGGAACAGGTACATGAGCAACACCTTTGAGCCTCTCAACAAACCCGACAGCACCATTCAAGACGCCGGCCTCTACCAAGGACAGGTAGGGACTTATTTAGTTTTATCTGAAATCGTCACAAAGTGAAAACATTTTGGACACCTCTGCAGGGTTCTTTTCCCAGAGTCAGC
The DNA here is from genome assembly GCF_020085105.1 of Siniperca chuatsi. Taxonomy (NCBI): domain Eukaryota; kingdom Metazoa; phylum Chordata; class Actinopteri; order Centrarchiformes; family Sinipercidae; genus Siniperca; species Siniperca chuatsi. The sequence continues at coordinate 14,503,783 of NC_058064.1, forward strand.
TAAAAAAAATGTATTTGACAAAATCGACACAGAGCTGTCTAAATATGGCTTGCTATGTAGACAGTTATTATTCCTGAGCTCAGTGAAATATGCTCTAGTTTCAATCACCCTTCTCAAATAGCTTTTCCTTATTTGTGCTCTCTGCCAGTCAGCCCTATAGGCCACAGCAGAGTGGAGCTTCAGAAAAACCTTATTTTTCTGCTTTGTTTGAATCTGTATCCAACAGGTTATCATGACCTGCAGAGGGCAGTCTAACTTATCTCAATGTCAGTGTGTTCTAGCAGGCACAACATTTATTTTCTAATCAATCGTTCTTTATAATGGACAATGAAATCATTTAAACGTTGTAGGTGGTACTGTGACGAGTTTCTTCTTTGTTCTTCAGTTGAAGTTTGAGTCTGTTTAGGTGGCACTCTTGTCTTTTTCTCTTCATCACTGCTCCTACTATCTATCCACTTTCTCTCCTGGGTAAACACTTAACATAAACAAGTATGTTAGGCACTGAAAAACCTCGACATGGGGTGGTTAGAGCAACAAATGCAACACAATTAAAATCTATGGTGATGGAGAACAGCAAAGTGGAAACATATTTACATGAAAATAATATACAGCAGATTACTGAAATCATTGTCTGACTTTCTGTGGAGTTATGTTAACACAATGCGGTAAGACTGTCCTGGAATGAGATGGTTACAGCTTTGAAACCCACAACATCTGTTTGCCAGCTGCCGTGCGAGAAACTTAACCTCTTAACCTTGCAAGCTGCTTAAACTGTGCACGTATATCCTGACATCCACCTGGCAGTCAACTACAGTGTCTATACAAGCCTAGTTTAATTTAGACACCTGGCCCCAATGAGCCAGCAGCAACAGGGCTGTCCCGTTCACCAGCAGCTGTTCCAGAGGATTGTTGCCTCGGACAAATCCTCACAAAGTGAAACAGCGGATAAGATCTATCCGGCTCCCTGTCTTTCCCCATTAGAAATACATTAACTACGTACAGCATGTAAAGGAAACAAATGTTTTAGTAGTAACAAGTCCTTGGTTCTACTATTAGCTTTTAAAAAGTCAATGGCAGCCCTTCACGGTATGTGGAAAGGCAAAACGCATCTGTTCCTTTGTGTTTATTTATCAAAAAAGTATAATCTGATATTTTTGTCAAATCTGAATAACCCATTCATTGTAGTTTTATTTAACTACTTTACATTAAAAAAAACAACCTCAAAATTAATGCTACTAAGGTTTTTTCTCAGAGTGCAGACGACAACTTCAATTTCAGTCGACCACAGTATAGGCATGCAAATACTAAAACGTTTGGTGTCTTTGACCTCGTGGAAGCAGATGGAGCCCTCTTTTCTTTCTGCCGTCCCCCACAGGTTCTCGTAATAGAGCAGAAGAGTGAGGATGGCACATGGCCCCGAGGCTCCACGGCACCCAAGTGAGTGAACGGCACATCACCTGGATTATATTGCTTTGTTGACTGAAGGAAAAAGTTACCACAGAAATAGAATGCAATTTCCACGCTGTATCAAAACATTACTGTTGATTTACCAAAAGATTACACACAGGCTGTGTATTATTGAATTGCTAGGGACTTTTTTACTTGGTCAGATGTGACACAGCACCAGAATCCTGTCTGAAACACCTTTTTAAACTTTCCCTGCAATGTCACTACAGCACCTCTTCATCTTCAAAAATGTCCTCTCTCTATGGCTTTGCCTCAGGCTACCTCTTCTGCTTGACCTTTTGTTGCTGACATATCCCTCTATTTTATTTGAATTCATCTCAGTTTTATTTAATTGACACTCGCACACCTTTCTGGAACAGCGCCTTATTTTCTCCACTCTAACTCATGATCTATTCTTTATCTTTTGAAGGTCATCTGGTGCTTCCAATCTCTCTGCTTTGCCAAAGATCTCGCCTTCATCTCTCACAAACAATCATAACAGCAGCTTCAACAGCAGGAAGTAAGGCTTAGTAGTGGATTGACTAGCTGAGGGGTGGGTTTGGATGCTAACAGCCAGAAATGGAGTCTGGAGTATTTGCTCAGCACAAACCTTCACATTAACTTTGCTGGAATTTCAGATTGAATTGGCTTATGAAGTGGTAGTGGGTTAAAGAAAGAAATTCCTGCAGAAATGATGTGACTTCGGTTTGATCTATTTGAACTTTTTCTCAGCTCTCTTCTGCTCAATTTACACTCATTCCTAATTCAGTCGTACTAAATGAAGCAGCTGACAGTATCCCAGTATGAAGTCTGTTGAACGTTGTTTTGTACAGGTCTATCTCTGGCTGTGATTTGGGGCTTAAAGCTATGTCATGATGATGCAGTTTCAGCTGTACGAGCTGATAGCAGGGAGGGGAAGGGGCTTACGAGGGATCGATCTCTTTGGAATTTTCTTCAGCGATAGCAGTGCTCTCTAGAAATGGCCCCCCGGTGCCTCTGGGGGCCTTACTCAGCATTTAATTGTTAGTTGATAGTTCGCATCTGATTTTCTACCTTACTGATTGATAGCTCTGGCTAGAGCTGCATGATTATGGTTAATGTGATCATTAGTTTACCCATTAATTTATGCTACAAGGTCTTTATTTCACCCATGCTGTCTTACTCAATCACAACATTTGAATATAATGTAATATATATAACGACATATCAGCCAAGTATTTGGGTCACAGCTACAAGCCTGAGACAGACTTGGCATAGAACATTAGTTATCTGATTTACCACCAAGGTATATCCAAATAACATGATCTACTTTAACTAAATTGTTTTCATATTCAAATTTAGAAGGATTTTCCTAAGTTTGATCTGTTTTTCTACTTTGCTGATTGCTATATTTTTCAATTATGGCCTATGTTATTATTTCTCGGCCTGCATCTCTTTAGGCCGCGTTCAGACTGAATTTAGCCCTGGGAGAAAAAACGCACACCCCCTCGTATGAATGAGGCCAGTCCGGCTCCGTCAAAAGAAATGGAGGCGCGTGTACAAGCCTGCAACAGATTTGGCACTGAATCTTTCCAACTGTTGGTTATCTTTAAAACCAACATACCTCCAAATAAAAGAAAATAATCCCTTTTGTTAGTAATCTAAAATGCAGTTATTTTCAAAGATGGCCTCTGTAAGATTTGACTGCCCACATCTCCATCGTTAGTCTCATTTTGGTTTCATGATTCACGTTTTACATTCAATGGTTGTTAAAGCCCGCCTTTCCAACTTTGGGCTCCCTGAGTCATTCTAGTATTTAACAGCACCCCTGATACACCACATCAGGAGTGTCAGAGGTGTCACAAAATTTGCTAAACAAAAAAAATGTTATTGGTAATCATTCAAGAAGAAAATCACAGTATATGCTTAATCATGCAGCTCGAGTGCTAGCCTACATTTTCTGAAGCTTTAGTGTTCTTCACCATGTTAACCCAAGAGGCAGGGGTGACAGGAACATCTCAAATATCAATCAATCAGTCTGGATTTCTTGCTATGCCAAAATGAATCACAATTCACTTTCTTTTCAACTTTCAGTTTCTGTTTTCTGAAAATGTGGTTCGTTGCTAAAGCAATGGGACCTAGAGGCTCTGTCAGCCCTCTGCTAGAGAGCACTGCTCGACTGTGGGTGGAGCTTTCACCTCTGCTGTCCAGTAGACTTTACTGTCCCCTCCTTCCACCTTGTGTGTGTGATTTACTGCATGCTGGAGTGTGTCTATATGTGTGCGTCTTAGATATAGACACTCTGCATTGCATTTTTTTTTTTTATATACTGTTGGAATGCAGAAATAATAGCCACAAGCTTGGCCACCCTGAAAAATCAATATTGACTAAGAAGGAAGGTGTTAAAGTACACTGAGCCTATCCTTCCTACACTCACTAGCTGAAAAGAAAATCTCTCCAATTATTTTTCAGTACAAGTACACTATACTGCTGCCTTGTACTGTACTTACTTTTGTACATTTGGGAGTATAGTTACACATTGTCATTTCACAGCTCTGCTTTATATTGTTTGATGGCAGTGGCATCTTCTTTCTGCACAGTTTTGGTGGATTGTGGAATGTACAGAGTGGGTGACTTGGGGAAATTGGATCTTCACTCCCAGCAGCTCTCCTGTCCCTGATTCACTGTAGTGCCAGCGCTGTCGTTTTCTCTGAATTATGCATGGGGCCTTTTTTTTCATATGAAGTGTTCCCGCATTACATAACACTTATCTTTTTGATTTTGCGGTTTTTGGCCTGGTTGGTTTAGCCCCAGTAGTGATCCTCTGTAACAGCAGTAAGTGTCACTGTCTTACCAGGCAGTGTCCCCTTATTCTGGCAGGCAGTCTTTCTCTCTCTCTCTCTCTCTCTCTCTCTCTCTGTCAGTCTCTTGGTCTCTTTACCACTCCTCTTCCCTGAGCTCATTGCGATGCACACATTCTGCAGTCTAAGTGACCTTCAGAATACATTTCATCTGCTCCTGCTCCTCTCATCGCCTGCCTCCACACACACATAACAGCCCCTATGATGAAACCAGCCCTTTCTTTGGGTTTATTTATTTCAACCCTCCCCTTTAAAAGCCCTCATACAGACAGCCATGGCATATTAAAGAGGATGAAAAGGGAGTGTCAAAGTGTGTGTTTGAGGGGTGCTAACAGTGTCATAGGGTGTAATTTAACCGGGAGAGGGGGGAAAATGAGAGCGAGAATTTGTGTGTCAAGATGAGAGAGAATGCAATATAACGTGTGCAAGAATGTAAGAAAAGGGGATAAGTTGTGTGTTGGCATGAGTGAATGTGTTAATGTGTGTGTATATCTGTGTTGGGGGGGTAGAGAGATACTAAGAGAGAGTCAGGCCTGTGAATACTGCAGCCTCAGCTGGATGCAGTGGATCAGCTGCTCCCTCCATCCCCATCTCATTTCTCTTCTGCCAGCCAGTGTCCCCCCCCCCTCCCCAATTCTCTCTGCCTATCCCTCCCTCTCTCTCTTTCTGTGCACCTCTAGCTTCGATAGCAGTAGTCTTGAGCATCCTTGCTGCTGCTGATGCTGCTATAAATATCTGCTGGTAGCCGTAGAGCGGCAGAGAACAGCAGGCAGGCCAGAGGGAGGAGCAGAAGACCAGAGGACAGGACAGGACAGGGGGAAGGGATCTGAGGCAGAGAGGATAACAAGATGACAGGCGGTCGAGCTCGAAAAAGAAGAAGGGGGGAGAAGAGAAGAGGGGAGCTGCTTCGTTAGCTCTAAGAAAGAGGAAGAGTGTGTTTTTGTTGGTTATTGGCCTGTGCTGGACTTGGAAGTCAAATTTAGGTCTGAACTTGGTTCGGACTATATCCAAACTGCTACTGGAGCTACTGGAGCTGCACTGGGTTGAGCTGAGTTAACATTTGGTCTCAACAGTGGAGACTGGAGCTGGACTTTCCTTCCTGGCCTAAAGAAACCAGGCTCTGCATGCGCTGGACTCGAACCGAACTCGAACCGAACCGAACCCCATTCAGGCTGCTGGTCATCCAATTTCATGTGGACATGCGGGCCGGCATGGGCCGGGGCGGGGCTGAGATGTCATGCTCCTGTGTTGCTGGTGGTGCCTGAGGCCTGAGGCGGTGGAGCTGGACAGCAGGAGGGTGGACCACCGCGTGCTGAACTGCGAGGCCACTGCCTCCACCGCCATCACAGCTGTTTCCCTTGACCAGTGGGAGCCAGAAGCAACCAACACTGCCTTGCAGCCCTCCCAGAGGTCTGCTGATTGCTGCAGTTGGGGAGACCTAGCTTTAAGCTCTCTCTTTTTGTCTAGGAAGCTTGAGAGAGTCTTTTGGGGGGGTTCATGGGTTTGGATTGTAGTTTGTTTTTTTTGGTCGAAGAGGAATTAGTGGAAACTGAAGCTGTATATTGGCCTGGTGATATTTTTTAATGTATTGTTGAGTGTATTAACAACTTTATCTTGATAACCAGGTATATACTGTTTTTAACTTAACATAGATGTAGCCACATTACATTTATGTGTACAATAGGAAGTTCATAACCTTTTCTTTGCTTTTCTTCTTTGCTTGTAGCAGTTTGACAAACCCTACCCAACCCTATATAACCTGCCTGTTTGTGCTTTTGTATGTTTATTGCACAGTGTGAAGAATTCAAGCTATAGTCTGCCGTCCTACCACCCCTACAGCAACAGCTATGACTACTCAGACCAGAGCAGGCAGAGTGAGCGCTCAGGCCTCTGTGGACTCTCCAACCTAGGCAACACCTGCTTCATGAACTCTGCAGTGCAGGTAACAGCATGCCTTCAGGAGCTCGACACAGTATGGAAAGTTATCCTGATTCTTTTCAAGTCTTCAAAGGTTTGTTTAGTCTAGAAGAATTTTGAGTGCTGCAGAAATGTGTATCACTGTAATGTAGATGACAAATGTAGATGTGTTTGAGCTCCATGGTTTGTGCCTGAAGAGACATATCTTCAGGCACAGACCAAGATGCTACCTAAGAAAAAAAAAAATTATAGGCTATTTGCCAAGGAATACTGAAGCTGTTCTGAAGGCTCATAGTGGTCCATGATGGTCCAACACCATAATAAGACACTTTTTGTTTAATTTGTCACCAATATGTATATCTACACAGGTACTTAAAAAGGGACAGTGACTGCATGGATGTTTGAAATGCAGATCTTGTGAGGAGCCTAAATCCATCCTCTGCTGATTATTGTCCTCTCCTGCTTTTGCGCAGTGTTTAAGCAATATCCCTCCACTGACGGAGTACTTCCTCAAAGACAAGTACACAGATGAGCTGAATGAGGACAACCCGCTGGGCATGAAGGGGGAGATTGCCAGAGCCTACGCCGAGCTTATCAAGCAGCTGTGGTCAGGCAAATACAGCTACGTCACCCCAAGGCCTTTCAAGGTGACTACCAGGAAAGATAGTAAAATTCTGTAAGCAGTTTTGTATGTTGGGTTCACGACCAATATAGTGTACTGTTTATACATTTTTGGAATTGACGGTCTGTAAAAGCATTGTGTCACCCACAGTAGCCGTTATCTTTCAAAGACTGATGGAGCAGAAAGCAAAAATATGTCTTTGGAATATAAACCATATTATCATTACTACTCTGAAAAATACAAACGCACGAGTAGGAAAAGAGCAAACCAAGAATGGCCAAACATACCAGTGTATAAGCCTGGTGAGTGAAGGGTTTCAAAGTACAGCTATCACCACTTTGAATTCTTAAAATATCTAAAAGTTTCAAACAGTTTCAAAGTTGCCCTGCTAATATCAGTAGTTGGGTTCAGGCTTGCATGGAACTGTGGGGGCTAAATCGACAAGTGTCTGGTGATGAAGTCTATAAAGACACTAAAACCGATGGACTACCCAAGAAAGCACCTGAGCATGTTAAATGTTTGTGCGAATGGACTAATTTAATTTAATCAGTTTCTAATATTGGGCAGAAAGTAACCTAGTTTTCCTTTTTTCCTTCTGTTTTTGTGTCTCTCCCCATGTCATTTTGTTCATGTGTTTTCCATCCTCCAGACCCAGGTGGGCCGCTTCGCCCCACAGTTCTCGGGCTACCAACAGCAGGACTCTCATGAGCTGCTGGCCTTTCTCCTGGACGGCCTTCACGAGGACTTGAACCGCATCAGGAAGAAGCCCTACATCCAGCTCAAGGACGCTAACGGCAGGCCTGATAAGGTGAGAGAAACTAAAGTATTTTTAAATTCCAGATCTTAACGTGTATGTAGCTGGCCAAACATTAAAAATTATGAAAAAGTGTTGCTCACTCCCTAAAAAATATGATTAAATATGTCTTTTCGCATTTGATATGAGTCATCTATATACCTATTTATAGATTGTTCAAACAATCATCCCTTCTCAATAAGCACTGTCATTTTTCTTAATGTTGTGTTTTACTTGAGATTTTTTTTAATTTTTCACATTTTTAGATTTTACAGTCTTTTATAATAGCTGGTTTGTGCTTTGCTGTTTATCTCAGGTGGTGGCAGAGGAGGCGTGGGAGAACCACATCAAGAGAAACGACTCCATCATTGTGGACATCTTCCATGGCCTTTTCAAGTCCACCCTGGTGTGTCCTGTGTGCGCTAAGGTCTCTGTGACCTTTGATCCTTTCTGCTACTTGACCCTGCCCCTGCCCATGAAGAAGGAGCGGACACTGGAGGTCTATCTCGTCAGACTCGACCCTCTGGCCAAACCCACACAGGTAACATGCGATGCCTGGGAAAGCACCTGAAATGTAGTACCCTGACATACATTATGATTTCACATGAAGGCTGTAGTTAACGGTGATGTGTTTCCATTTCAGTACAAGCTGACCGTGCCGAAGGTGGGCTACATCTCTGACCTGTGTACCTCCCTCTCCAACCTGTCTGGAGTGGCTGCTGAGAAGGTATGAACATCACAGTTCATAGCTCTGCTCTGGGCACTAACCCTGCTCTCTTATTAGCCATCACATTATAATGCTGACATCTCCTCACACAGCACAGACCAATATAGTCTATTCCCTTTGAAACTGTTCCTGCCCACCCAGCTTCAGCAGCTAGTGGGGGGAAATGTTTGTATCCTTTTCCTTTTAGATCAAGGGAAGGATAGCTAGGAGCTGAATAAAAATGCAAAAGGGAAATAAATACAGAAGGTGCAAATGAAACAATACTCCACCCAGACCAGTTAATTAAGTTCAAAAAAGCTTTTCTCCTGCATACTGAATTATACGGTCCAAAACTCTGCTATACCAGTGTACTAAATAGTGTTAGGAATGGGTTCATATATCAGTTTAATAAGCCTATATTTCCAAGAGTCTTCTAACTACTTTTCTTTTGACTTTTCTTTTATCCCCCAGATGATTGTAACTGACATCTACAACCACCGTTTCCATCGGATCTTCGCCACCAACGAGAACCTCAGCAGCATCATGGAGAGAGATGATATCTATGTGTGAGTGTCAAGCTTTGGCTGACAGGCATACTCTGTTATCAAAGTTTTAAACAGCATTAGCATTTAGTCTGTCTTATCAAACAGCTTCATTTCTGATTGGTTTGAAGACTTCCTTGATAAATGATTACTGACAGTATTTGTGACTTTATTTAAAGATTTAAAGCATGGAATAGTTGGCTGTCCACCAGTTTAAATTGCTTTATTTGCCAAGGACATAAATGTGCAGGAATTAGGATTTCACTTCTCACTCTTGCTGCTAACGTGTAGCATATCCAGTGTGACTTCAAAACCGACCACACACTTCTCTCTGCAGGTTTGAGTTGGCTGTGAACAAGGTGGAGGATACGGACCATGTAGTGATCCCAGTGCACCTGAGGGAGAAGTACAAACAGTCAGGATACAACCACACCAGCACGCCGCTCTTCGGACAGCCCTTTCTCATCGCCGTCCCCAGAACCCTAAGTGAAGACAAACTCTACAACATGCTGCTCCTTCGCCTCTGGTACGTCCATTTGTCTCTGTGTTTCATCACACAGTCATTGTTGCATATTGATACCAGCCTAATGCTTGTCAACTTTGATGGCAGCTGATAAGTTTGTCTTGTCTACAAGCTACTTTGGCAGGCAATCAAGAAGCATTTAGGAGGACTATAGAAAAAATCATTTTAGCTTTAAAAAAAAAAGTAAAAACAGACTAGTTTTTAAAAACAACAACACAGTTGCTGTAAATAAAAATGTTTTATGTTTGCAGCCGGTTTGTGCGATCTTCAGTAGAAGAGGAGGAAGAGGATTGTGAAGAGACGCAGCCATCCAAACAACACACTGTCAATGGTAACGCCACTAATGGACTGCTTGAGGAGGGGTCGCCGAGTGAGTGCACAAACACAGACGCACAGACATGTTATGATCAAATACTTTACCTGTAAAAGTTTTGACCTTTTGAAATGTCCCATTTTATTTGTGCCACACAGCATGTGTCATTATTCTTTCACTCTTCTTCTGTCCTCCCTCAGGCGAGATGGAGACAGACGAGCAGGACGACGAGTCCAGTCAGGATCAGGAGCTTCCCTCCGAGAACGACAACAGCCAGTCAGAGGACTCTGTGGGTGGGGACAACGAGCTGGAGAATGGTGTGGTTGGTCCTCAGAACTCCACCAAAGGACAGCAGACGGCCGGGCACAACAGAAAGAGACTTTTTACATTCCAGTTCAATAACATGGGAAAAACGGATTTCTCCCTCATCAAGGAGGACAGCAGGCAGATCCGCTTTGACGAGGGACACCTCCGACTCAGTGGTAGGAACTGGGGTGAAGAACGGAGTAAATGAAGAATCCATTTTAGGAGGAAAATAAATCCTCACATAATATCCTCAAATACAAAATTCAAGCAAAATATATTCAGTCTCATCATCTAGTATACAATAATTTAAATTGTTATGTATTTTTTTTTTTAATTCTAGTGTTATTGGAACTAGGCATTAACATTTTTCAAATGGTGGATATCTTATTTTAATGAATTTAATGAATTGATTTATAATTTAATCACAGCACAGAAAAGTAAATGAATCATTTTGTATCAGAATTAATAACCCTGCAGGTACATGGATAAAATGATGAATGATGATGATAGTAACACTGAAGATGACTCATGCGATTCGTGTGTCTACATTCTGTTTACAGACCGCTCTTATCTGTCCTTGGACTGGGAACCAGAAATCAAGAAGAAGTTCTTTGATGAGACCGTTGTCGAGGTAAAGCCAATATCACAAACTGAAGATGTTCTCTGAAAGAGCTGGTTCACTTTATAGCATCTGTACTGTCCAGTGTAGAATATGGCGATGTGACCCAGACAGGAACAGCAGTCTTGTAATCAAAAGGCCACAGATGTGATGCCTGCAGCAGCCACCACATCCTTTAAAAAAGGGTGTTAAACCTCCACCTTGCTCACTGCAAGATGTGATGAATAAGCACTTCTGTTTGTCGCTAAAATGAAAATGTTGCACTGTTCTGTGTTCTGCCTCTTAGATTTTAATAACATGATTTTAATAACTCTAACTAGCCATAATTGCTAAATATAATATAATGCAAATAAGATGAAATTCCATGTGTGTAAGTAAACTGTAAATATTTGCTCTCTATTCATGCACTAAACCTGACCTGTAAACGTGTTTTAATTTGAAAGTAAGACACTGTCTTAAAATGGCCTTAAGACACGTTATTAGTCCATATTTTAAGTTTAAAAAGTTTTGTGAGTGCAAAAACTCATATAAGGCCACTTCAAAGTAAAGTATTCTCTGGTTTGTTCTGTTTTGGGACAGGGATGTGTCCAGTGAGACACAACAGTGCTGTGAGAAGTGTTTCCTAACAGCTGTGTGTGTGTGTGTGTTTGTGTGTGTGTGACTGAGAGCAGGACTTTGACAAGCATGAGAGCATGGAATACAAGCCTCAGAAGAAGGCTTTCTTCAAGCTGAAGGACTGCATCGAGCTGTTTACCACGAAAGAAAAACTGGGAGCAGAGGACCCATGGTGAGAAACAAACAAGTTACACGCAGGTGGTGACACCAGCTATCAGCCAAATGCTGCAACTTGTGGGGTCAACTGCATTTGCTAAAATGAAATGTGCATCTGGTCTCACAGGTACTGTCCAAACTGTAAGCAGCACCAGCAGGCCACTAAGAAGCTGGATCTGTGGTCTCTGCCGCCAGTGCTGGTAGTCCATCTGAAACGCTTCTCCTACAGTCGTTATATGAGAGATAAACTGGACTCCCTTGTTGATTTCCCACTCAGGTACACACACACACACACACACACACACACACACACACACACACACACACACACACACACACACACACACACTCAGAAAAGGCAATAAATCACTGCAGCAGAACACTGCAAATTATCCATTGTTTGTGTTTTGCCATACCTGCAAATCTGTCTCCACAGTGTATATTTTGTCATTGGTCGGAATTATAATACATTATGACAAACTCTGTTTTCTGGATTGTTAATCATTTTATGCGATGTTTGAAACATACAATATGTATTTAAATTTAACACTAGGTCAAATATTTGCTTTTGATTTTTTTTTTCCCTACAATTTTCCAGCAAAAAATAGTGAAATTTGCACATTATGAAAAAGGTGTTAGATATCAGATACCCTTACCAGATGTCAAAATACCATTAGTCTGTTAGTAGTTTGTAGTCTGTTTTTATTGTTAAAACCACATGCCAAACAACAGTTTAACAGTAGCATTTTAAACAGAAACCAAACATACTCAACAATGTGACTTCTGTTACTGCTAGCACTGTGTAATGTCTTGCTATTAGTCCAAGTTATAAAGGGTTGCTATCTGTATAGAAATATAGAGCTGTGTAGTTTTTGGCATGAAGACTTGTAAATTTCACTTGTGCGTCTCATTCATGCATACACAGCACACATTGACTTAGTTTACTGTATGATGTGTTTCCTGCAGAGACCTGGACATGTCTGAGTTCCTGATCAACCCCAACGCCGGGCCCTGTCGCTACGACCTCATTGCTGTGTCCAACCACTATGGCGGGATGGGTGGAGGCCACTGTAAGATTCATCACATATCACTGAACAGTTTAAAAGCCTCCTTTCTATTGTTTTACTGCTGCCCTGCAGTTGATTTGCTTTGTTGAGAGTTTGCTGAATAGCATATTCATCTTCCCTTTTTATTCTAGCTATGTGTTCCTCTATGCACCAACACTTCACAGTATAATCAAGAAACATGCTGTGCAAATATAGTATTTATCATATGCCTGACACCCAGTGATTACAGCAGGCTAACAAGCTTGATGTTAACATCAGTCATGACTAGTGTTTGTAGGTCCTTATCAAACAGAGCTTTGTTTCAGTCTGAAGCTCACCACAGGCATTGCAGCAGGGGTTTGCTGCATTTTGCATTGTCATTCTGATATAATTGTAGCCAATCACGCTTATGTTATTATGTTAACAAGAGTTGTCAGCGACTGGATTGTGTATGTATGTATGTATGTATGTAATATGTAGATCTATTATTCTCAGTAATGATACACAGCTCTAATCTAATTACTTTCTTATGTGCACAGATGTTATGCTGATATCCATACACAACATACTGTGTGTGGAAGTTGGGTACTCATGATATACTACTACTACAACAACCAGCTCTGCTTGGGTATCCTGTTAACAAAATGTCTGGAAATGTCTCAAGAAACAGAGCTCCTGCATTTTCAATTCCAAAATTCAATTCAGTATAGTATGATCACTAAGTGAAAGACATGATAGACACAGTACTTCTCCAAGTGTTTTATAATATAAATGGTGTGAGTACAGAATAGGACACCTGTAAAGAGGGAAACTTGTACAGTATAATACTATATTCTTGTCTTTTAATCTCACCCTGCTCAGATACTGCTTACGCCAAGAACAAAGACGACGGGAAGTGGTACAACTTTGATGACAGCAGCGTGTCTCCTGCCAACGATGATCAAATAGTGGTGAGCGTCCTCATTTGCAAAAGCCAAGCAACAGTCCTACTGGATATTCATCATAGGCAGTTTTGCTGGACACGAACTAGAATGGTTAATTTCATTAAAGTAATGTACCTCCAATGTTTTCTCTAATTGGGATTAAATATTACATTGCTAAACAGTGTAAGACATCCAACTGTGCTAATACTCCCAAAAAAGCACTAATAAGGTACTTAGGATTCTCTTTTCTGGGGTTTTGGGTATTTTGTTGCTGTTACTGTTTTTTCTTGATATATAGTAATTGGCACATATGAACAACTCAAGTCAGTAATTGAAGCCAGAGAGCCCACACTCAAACCATGTGTAGTCTCATTAAGATGTGATGACAGTGGGGGGGTATTGAGAAAGTTTGTAAAGGCTTTTACACCTCACCACCCACTAATGATTCCACTAGACATACATAAAATTAATCAATTTAAATAAAGTAAATTAATTTGTCATGTCACAGAGCACAGTCACAGCTGATACTTTTAATGATATTCACATGGGGGCAGTAGGTGGCCTGCAATCATAGTTTCAGACTCTGCAGCTCCAGAGGCAGAAATACCTGCAAGAAGTGAGAGGAGAGAGAAGAGAGAGCACAGAACTACGAGAGAGAGAAGTCGTCGAGTTAGTAACATGCATTAATGGGATTAGAATGCGTACAGATGGAGAAGGAGAGGAGGACAGAGGTGCATCATGGGAAGTCTCCTGGCAGTCTAGGCCTATAGCAGCATAAGTAAGGGATGGTTCAGGACTCACCTGTGCCAGCCCTAACTATAAGCTTTATCAAAGAGGAAAGTCTTAAGTCTACTCTTAAATGTGGTGGTGGTGTCTGCCTCCCGAACCCAAACTGGGCTCTGATTCCACAGGAGAGGAGCTTGATAGCTGAAGGCTCTGGCTCCCTTTCTACTTTTGGAGACTGTAGAAACCACAAGTAACCCTGCATTCTGGGAGCGCAGTGTTCTAGTCGGGTAATAAGGTACTATGAGCGCTTTAAGATATGATGGTGCTGAACCATTAAGAGCTTTGTAGGTCAGGAGAAGGATTTTAAATTCTATTCTGAATTTTACAGGGAGCCAGTGCAGAGAAGCTAATATTGGAGAAATATGATCTCTCTTCCTAGTTCTTGTCAGTACACGTGCCGCAGCATTCTGGATCAACTGGAGAGTCTTAAGGGACTTATTGGGGCAGCCTGATAATAAGGAATCCAGCCTAGAAGTAACAAATGCATGGACTAGTTTTTCTGCATCATTTTGAGACAGGATGTGCCTGATTTTTGCAATGTTGCGTAGGTAAAAGAAGGCAGTCCTTGAAGTTTGTTTCATGGGGAGTTAAAGGATAAATCCTGATCAAAGATAACTCCGAGGTTCCTTATGGTGGTGCTGGAGGCCGGGAAAATGCCATCTAGAGTAACTATATCTTTAGATAACGTGTCTCAGAGGTGTTTGGGGCCAAGTACAATAACTTCAGTTTTGTCTGAGTTTAACATCAGAAAATTGCAGGTCATCCAGGTTTTTATGTCCTTAAGGCATGCTTGAAGTTTAGCTAACTGATTAGTTTCATCTGGCTTGATTGACAGATATAATGTGCATGTGAGTAACAATGAAAGTTTATGGAGTGTTTCCTAATAATATTGCCTAAAGGGAGCATATATAAGGTGAATAGAATTGGTCCAAGCACAGAACCTTGTGGAACTCTGTGACTAACTTTGACATGCACGGAGGACTCGCCGTTAATATGTACAAACTGAGATCGATGTGATAGATAGGATTCAAACCAGCTTAGTGCGGTTCCTTTAATGCGAATTAAACATTCCAGTCTCTGTAATAGGATGTGATGGTCAATGGTGTCGAATGCAGCATTAAGGTCCAACAAGACAAGTACAGAGACAAGTCCATTGTCTGATGCAATTAAAAGGTAATTTGTAATTTTCACCAGTGCTGTCTCTGTGCTATGATGCACTCTAAATCCTGACTGAATATCCTCAAATAAACTATTGTTATTTAGAAAGTCACACAACTGATTGGCAACTGCTTTCTCAAGGATCTCAGAGAGAAAGAGGAGGTTAAATATAGGTCTGTAGTTGGCTAAAACCCCTGGATAAAGAGTGGGCTTTTTAAGAAGAGGTTAATTACAGCTACTTTAAAGGATTGTGGTACATAGCCTGTTAATAAAGACAGAAAGATCATATCTGGTAAAGAAGTGCTAACTAAGGGTAAAACTTCTTTAAGCAGCCTAGTTAGGATGGGGTCTAAGAGACAGGTTGATGGCTTAGATGAAGAAATCGTTGAGGTTAGATGCTATCAGATCAGCGATAATGTTGCCATAAAAATGTGTGCTTGTCCTTGTTTAATATTCAGTTAGTTTGCATTGTGTCTGTTTCCTGGACATGACTGATGACGCATGTTTCTCAGTCATAGTGCAGTTTTACCAATCAGAAAGTTGAGAGGAATATGAGTATAAATACATTTTTTGTTATTGAAAACAAATCCAGTGAAAAGACCAAAACTATGTCATTCATTTCATTTAAAAAAAATGTCAAAATGGGAAAAAATGTCAGCAAACACTAAGTCCTTAGGGCAGGCTGTAATTAATGCAGTCGAATGCAGTTATCAAAGGATTACAATAATTGCATGGTCATGTTATTAGAAGTTTTAGTGTTTAAAAGTGTTGACCCAAGTTAAGGGGCGATCACAGAGATGCGCTGCTAGAAATGCGTCTCCATCAAAACCATTGTTTTCCTATGGTATTGCCTGGCATGCTCTCCTCTCTTGCGCCGCATGTCGCGTTTTTCTAGCGGTTTTTAGACATGCACAAAAGTTAAAATATTCTCAACTTTTCAGCACAAGGCGCAGAGTCGCACCACTCGTCAATGTCAAACTTGGCCCAGGCAGCCAATCAAATCAAGCAAGAGGTGGGCTTTTACTACTTTACCACTTTCTTCCTGTTGCTTGAGCAGCCAGGTGACCTCACCTCTCTGGTGAGTATAATGCTGTTTACTATGCCAGTAAATAGGCTAACTGTTGGACAGCAGAGCAGGGGCGCATGCAGCCCCGCTCCACAGGTGCACCAGCTGTTTTGGCGTTTTTGAAGCGGTTGCGCCTGTAGCGGTGCATCTCTGTGGGATCGTCCCTTTCAAAAAGGGAATCCTGTGTGAAAACAAACAGCAGTGAGTT
This sequence comes from Siniperca chuatsi, assembly GCF_020085105.1. Classification (NCBI taxonomy): domain Eukaryota; kingdom Metazoa; phylum Chordata; class Actinopteri; order Centrarchiformes; family Sinipercidae; genus Siniperca; species Siniperca chuatsi. The sequence goes on from NC_058064.1 coordinate 14,520,368, forward strand.
ATTTGTGTAGCTGAGTAACTTTGTTCACTGTTGTCTTCCTTTCAGTCCAAAGCAGGCTATGTGCTGTTCTACCAGCGGCAGGACACGGTGAAAGGCACCGGCTACTTCGCTCTCGACCGCGAGGAAGAGGAGGAGGAGGAGGAGGAGGATGAGGAGGAGGAGGAGGAAGGAGGAGAAGAGGAGGAGAACGAAGGCGAGGAGAGGCAGGAGAGAAAGGCCGTCACCTCTGCTCAGGGCGCCTCGTCTGCCGCCGCTCTGAGCGACGAGGAGGACTTGAACGAGAACCGGCGCAGGAAGAACAACAACGAGCAGGAAGATGAGGAGGAGGAGGAAGAAGAGGAGGAGGAAGAAGAGGAGGGGCGGGCGCCCAATCGAGACGTCAACATGAAAACCAACTGAGGCAAATGAGGACAGGAATAAATGGAGAGAGAGACTAGGATCTTTCCATCCAAAGCCATATGGACACACAGCATGGCAGCGAGCGCCACCTGGCCCACCCAGCGGCTCGGACTCGGCCGCTTGACAGGCGGAGCCACTGCGGGGATGACGGCTGTTAGGTCAGGGAGCTGCCGCGATACGCAGCTCTAAGAAATCAGGGCCCTCCTGTGTGGTTGGATCACTATGTGTGTGTGTGTAAAGTGTGTGTGAGTGTGTCGACACGTCCATTCGTTTAGGATTTGCTCACCTGCTCTCTGAAAAGACTCACTGAACGACATTGGGGAACGATTTCGAGGCTTCACAGTACTTTGGTGTAGCGCTCTGAATCATCCTCTGCTTTTTGTGTTCCTTTGTTGTTGTTTTTTACATTTTTTTGAGAGCAATGCATTGTTGGCATATCATTTTATTATCATTTAGACCTTGTAAATATTTTAAACACTGAATTATATCGGGTTTTCATGATGCGCTGAAACATTTTGAACTTGCACAATCACCAACCATCCACCTTTTTTATGTATTATTGCCAGACATACTGCAAATGTTTAACAGCGACTTTGTCTCTCAGAGGGTTCTCACATAAAACGCTTAGGAAGCCGCCTTGTTAGCCATTGGTGAAACGTGTCTATAGTCTAGACTCAACGTAGAGAAGTGATGCTCATAGTTGTGTGGTTTTATGAAGTGTCGAACAGCCAAACTGTCCTAGCTTTGTACTGCTGCTGCTGCTACTGCTGTGATCTTGCATTTTAGACAGATTATTAATGAACTGGCATGAACCTTAGTGATATAAGGTCCTGCTTTCGCTGTCTCTGCTCTCTGTTGATAATTTATATTTCTTAAAACCTAAAATAAAGCAGGATTGAGAAGTTATCCAGCTAACTTTGCAAAATAACCAAATGGATTCTAACTTTGCATATTTTATCTGCAAAAATGAATTAGTAAAAGCTGTTACAGAAGTTTTGAGTGTTCAAATCCATAAGCACTCTGTCTTAATCAACTCAACATACTGTGCAGGGATTGCAACAAATTTCTGTTAAAAAGTTAAATGGCAGACTCGTAGATCCTACGCCACAAATCTCCTCTTCAATGCTCCCTCTTTAAGTTATTCACAGGTGGTGTTTAAAGCTTTACCACGGCTCTGCGCTCTTCCTCCTCCTCATAATCGAGGCACTGTGAGATTAGAAACATCGGTGATTTCGCTGACATCAGATGGGTCATCTCTTGTTTGGATCACCTCGGCCTTAACTCTTAATCTCAGACCAGTCGCCTTTTCTTTGCACATCACTATCGCACCGTCTTTCTTGCACGGCCCCTTCAGACACCAACACTCGTGTACGAATGTCCGTATTATTTGCCTGCTTGTTATATCGGAGCCACGTCATCTAAACATTTTTTTTTAACCCACTAGAGGGCCAGAATGTATGGTTGATGCCTTTTTGATTCTCTATAGGGCCAGATTTGTTTTTTCCTTCCTTCCTTCCCCCCCCCCCATGGCTCCCTTTCTTGGTTTGGTTGAATGTGATGGTAATGGGTTCTTTGCCTTTGATATTAGCTGTATGAATTCATGGGTACTGCTGAATGCGCCCCTTTACAGAGGGGGAAACAATGCATCTTTGTGGTCCTGATTTTTGAGAATGGGTGGGGGGACAAAACTAAAAACTATGGGGTGAGTTTGCCTGAAAGGCCTTTCAGCTTTTGGGATCATGATACAGTGAAAATATTTTGTGGCAGATTGTTGCAGGATATTCCTCCATCAATATAACTCATGATAAAATCTATTCTCCATGGTGGAGTGTTATGTTTTCTTTTTCTACCTGTTCTTTCCATTGTAAACAGCATTAGCGTACCTGTTGTCGCCTCAGAATATTAGATGTGTACCATGCCTTTATGAGCATCTCTGTGCTTTGACTTCAGTGGGCTTCATTGCCTCAGCGCTGCCTTGCTTTTCGGGCGACTCACCCCATCCTGACTGAGTGAGATGTGATTGCTACTATAGGCTTATACAATATTGTACATAAGAGTTCACTCTGTGAGTGCACATTTGATAAAGTTTATTTATTTATATGTAAGCATTTAATAATAAACAGACAATATATTTAAAACCTTGGCAAGGCCTGAAATGTCGGGGGGAGGGGTGGGGGTGGGGGTGGGTTTGGGGTGGAGCAAGTCCACACATACACACTAGTTTGCAAAGTCTTGCCTGTGCTCTTGTCAGGGAGGGAATATTTTTTAAAAAAAAGGATGGTTCTGTTGTTTTGGGACTTTTTTTGTAAAAATAATCCAGACATCCTTGCATGAAGACATAACGGGGGTTTCCAGGTTTGGCTGCACTTGAGTTCACTTGGGTTTACATTTGAAATGTGCATGTGTATTTATACACAATCTTCAATAAAGTTGTGTAAAGCTTCCTACGGGTACTGCTCTGGTTTTCTTTACTGTGTGTGTGTCATTTTCTTGCCAGACACTCATCACTGTCCCTGTTGTGTTATACTGAGTATTCTTCATAAATAATCGAAGATACACTTGTTAGTTCATTCCTTAACTGGTGACTAGAAAAGGGCTGCTCCTAATCAGCATGAAAGTTAAAGGGAACTACCAAAAGAGGTGTAATTTGTATCAGGTCAGGGCTGAATAATCATTATTTTTAGTGTAAAGTAATGATGCTGTAAAAGCTTAACCTGGTGTCCAGTTCTGCAATTTCTTTATCTTCATCAAAAGCATGTTCAGATACATTAAGCTGCTTTCTGTCCTTTTTTTGTAGTAATTTAAACGAGGCTTGCAGTTTGCCTTTCGTTTTATTTTCCACTCTCTCTACCCCCGGCGTGTGCAGCAGCTGCAGGCTGATCTGAAAGGAGGAACACGGTGTTCTCTCCGGGTTCTCTGCCCGCTCACAGCTGGGAGGTTCCCCGAGCAGCGGCTCATCCTTCTGACCAATAGGAAGGAGGAGGAGAAGGGCCGGCTGTGTGCAGAACAGTGGATCACTCGCTCGGAGAAAACGGAAACCAACTTACTGTCAGTCAGCGAAAGTGATCGTTAACCAAAACCTAAAACTTGATGTGGAGCAGGGAAAATACAATGAATTTAAAAATGAATACATCTATTTTACATTATTACAGACATGAGTCTATAGACACTAAAGCTTGATTTATGTAATGACACACACGTATATAGATATATATGTATATATACTGTATATGTATATATGTGTAACCTATATGTATGTATATATATTTACTATATACATATATTTAATGTACTACAGTTAATTACCAATAGTTTTTGTAATTATTATTATTGGTACTTATTATTATTGATAATTTTAATGACACATCATACAGTATACTTTGGCCATCTATCATCCTTTCCATTGTACCAGAAAAACATCAGTGGCATTGTGCTTAAAAAAAGAAATCAACATCAAGCTGATTATTACTGACGTTACAGAGGTCATGTGTAGGGATGGTCCGATCACCTTTGTATCACCTGCATTCGTGATTTGCTGCTTTACCTTGAGAATTTCCATCATATGAAGATTTTGTCTGTAATGCAACTGTGCGTTACGGCAGTACTTCATATAAACCTCCCTGTGGTGAAAACAAGGTGCTCTTTTGGGTGCAACCAGCTGATGGCGCACTCTGACAGTTTCTCTCTTCTCTCTGGTGTTTGGAAACCCCGTCAGAGTGGGACGTCTGTGTTTTCTCTCCTCTCCGGTCGTGCCTGACGTTCCCCGCGAATTTTATCCACGCCGCTCCGCTAAATCCACTCATTTTCCACACCTACCTGACATGCGGCGTCTGCGGGGAGAAAAGGGCAAAGAAACCCGTGCATCGCACCGCTGTGGATTTGTACACATTTTTGTGTTCTGAATCGAGTGGGTTTAATACCGGGACAACTTTCTCGCACGACGCAGAGGCAGAAACAGACAACAATAGATTATAAAACAGTCTGCTGCAGTTCAGCTGCAAGGTGAAGGAGTCGATGTGGGATTTTTGCATTTTCTCACATCCAACAAAATCCCGGTAATATTTATATAGAATTACAGCTGAGTTTATTGTGACTTTTTGGTAGTCTCTTTCTAATCTCATGTGGTTCATTATGCAATCAAAGGGCTGTAATAATCATTGTTTTTCTCACAATACTTAAAAAAATGTTATTTGATTTCATTTTAGTTAAAAGTGATGATTATTGTGGCGTGTCTATGGTGTTTTTTTTACACGCGTGATTTAATGCTTTGATGTGGAGACTGCAGCATTGCTGATAGCCGAATTGTACAGATCATACATTGTTTTCTTCGTAAGTCATTAATGTTATGCGGACAAAATTTTTAATCTCATTATGTAAAATCATGAATACCACAATCCCTTTTTGTGGTCTGACTTGGCGATGAATGTCGCCTATGGCACTCACGAAACTGACGGAGAGCCCCGCCGTCCTTACCTGCCATATGTCATTTTCACTGAGGTCATCTGAGGAGAGCAGCGGGTGCAGGAAATATGGGAAAGGTGCAGGAGGTGTTTTTTTTTTCTTCTTCTCTTTGGGTGGGGTTTTTGTCTCGCTTTATTGCGGCCACGTTCTGAGCGCACGCCATTTTTCTCGTGCGCTTTTACGCACAGCGACACAGACTGAACGGAGACTCAGATTAAACGTGGAGTGAAGAGATCCTGAAGAGGACGAAAGAAAAGGCAAAGAGAACCGGGGGCCAAGCGCTGGTTGAGGTAGTAGTTTGTGCTGTTGGTCGGGTTGTCATATTACCCCTTGTGGAGATGACTGCGCAATCTACTGCCTTGCCGGCGCTGGTGACTTGCGACAGAGGATTCAAACCGGATCAACGTGAATGACCGAGCTCACTGTATTGTTTGTAAACAGAATAAACTGAACGGAGGCGATTATGCCTTCAAAATAATCACGTCTCCTGTGAAACTGTTGTGCGTAAATGAACAGGTGTGAACTGGGACAGATGTGTTACAATGAAACATGTGCAAAGCTAAAATATATCTGGTTTTAGATATTACATTTTGAAATAAAAAAAATGTTTTTTTTTCTCTCCGACTCTTGTTTTAATTTATTTTCAACCCTCTTTCTCAGGCGAGCCTGAAGGATAACATGATTATCCAACCAGGATGTGTATCCAGAAGTCAAAGGAACTGACATAAGTTTTTATTTAGATAGTCTTCTTTTGGAATTTAGAAAATAAACTTGATATGTAAATACTATTCAGCGCACTTAAATTCACCTTTGTACCTGTATAACATAATTGGTGGAATTTCAGACGTTTAGGGAGTGTACAAAAAATATTAGGGGGGGAGGGACAAATTCATTTTAATCTTTTTCTGAAAGGAGGGTAGTCTAATTGTTTTGGGAGAGTAAGGGGGGGTCTTTAGAACCACAACAGTTCCCACCTTCACTTTGTTAAGCATCTTAAAAGCAACAAAATGTGTCAAAAAACAGTAAACATGTCCTATAAAGTGACAGTAACAGCTCTTGGCTCAAAATGTAAAGAATGGCTGGAATATTCTGTAAAAGGGATGCATAATTTTATAATGTCATAATTTTGGCAATTGCTAATCCCACTGCAAATGTGCGATTTGGTGGCTTTGAGAAAATGCATTCATTCATTATATATTCAGGTATAAATTTGAGTACACCATCTTCTTTGTGCAATTTTAGTTATTCATGGCGAACTGAATTGTATCAAACAATAGTGTTATATTTCTATGATATAATTGGCAAGGTGTTGCAATTTTTTCAAAACAAATTCTAAAACTGGGGAGGGCCTTGTTTTAAAAAGTGAAACATAATGTTCTGCCCCCCTCCCCACCACAATCATTTTCATATGGTCCCTTAGAAGGTACGTGTTTTAAAGGCAGTCACCAAAAGTCTTCAATCTTTAGCTGGCCTTAGTAAATAAACCTCATGATTTAAGTTGTACCACTTAGTACTGGTACCATAGAAAGTAATGGGGACATTTATCTACTTCTCTTTGCATTTCCTCTGTGATTAATGTAGATACAATACAGGAAATCAATTTGGGATAATGGCTTTTACTCGGGTTAACCTCATCATCATTAAGAACTGTGTCTGTATTATTGTGCACGTTCAGTGAGTCCGCAGTATAGCATATGAATCGACCCTGTTCTGGTAGTGTGTTTCCTGTAAAATGTTTGAAATGAGTGAGCATGCTGTAGTTCCACTAATGAATCCCTCTGCTGTCTGCTCTCAAAGTCTAACTAGTCTTTTGGAGGCCAGTTGACCCTGTTTGCTAGTTTTTGCTTTCCCAAAAGCAAAACCCAGGGAATAGGAACAGCAACAATATTGATTAGCGCTTCTGCACTTCTCTTGTTTCTTGCTCCTTCAGATTGATTTGGTCTGGTAACTGATTTGGACTGCAAGCGGAAAGATTTGGTTGCTTGCATATTGAGCTTAAGTTTACTTGACCTTCAATTCTTCCTATTTTTTAATGACACAAACTGCATTTTTTACTTTGATCTTTAACATTTATTTTCTTTTTTTCATTTCTGAAAAAGAAACACTGAAGGTAAACATTGCTTTTCCCCCCCAGAAGTCAGCGTTGCACAAGGACACATTAAAAATATTTCTTTTTGACTTCATAAGTTTTCATTTTGTTATACAAAATGTACATTTCACATTCACAAAATGAGAGATTGAGGATAGCACAATGGTCACTTAAAAATGGTTCCCCACGGCTTCAAACTACCTCTGCTAGAAAAAACCTCCCAGCTTTTCTCATTTTCCCATAACGAACCTTATAGTCTAAAGTAGAAAAAAAACAACAGCAGCACCTACTTTAACAATACAGTAACTTCAAAAAGGGAAACCTACAGTGGGGCTGAAGGGACAAAGTAAACCTTTAAGTCTAAGAGCTTCTTGAACACACCAATCCACTCCCATGTATTGACAAATGTAGTAGAACTAATAAACCACCCTGGAGGACTCTGTGCCTTTAGAAAAAAATCACTCTTAACAGCTCATCCACTTTAACTACACATGATAATTGAACCTGAGTTGATGTGCAGCAGTTGGGGGTCACAGTAGGATGACAAAAATAAATCATATATTCATTCTTTGACATTCATCTAAGAGAAAAAGGCTTAATGACAGGTATAAGGATGAACATTCAACACATATTCTGATACCCTGACGTTGTCGTAACATGTCCACAGTTCAAAACATTCACTCTCTATGTCGGATGAAGTCTGGTTGTTTGAAACCACTCTTTTGAACTGGGACGCATGCTAAAACAATGCTTAGGTGGCGGCAGGACAGTTTTGACTCAAAAACAGACATTAAATATATTAAATAGAGAACAAGTTTTAAAAAAAACTTGGTAACTGTCAAATAGCTTATTTGATGGAACAGGTACAACAGCAAATAATGACATGTATTACAATACATAATTTTTAAATCAAATATTGTTTTCATGGAATGTACAGGAGGAAAAATGCACCATATGAACTTCAGGCAAATGTAAATGACTGCTGCTTGGAGGAATGTAGATAATTGTCAACTGCAAAAATGTCCAAGCTAAGATGACAAATAGCCCATGCAACACAATGGCACATATCATGTGATGTAAAGCAAAAGATCAACATTTTGGGAAATGCATTCTCTTTCACTTTCTGGCAGTGAGTTAGATGAGAAGACTGATACCACTCTCACGTCTGTACGCTAAATATGAAGCTAATGTTAGGAGACGGTTAGCTTTGCATAGCATAAAGCCCGGAAATAGCTAGCCTGGTTCTGTCCAATGGTTACAAAATCCACCTACCAGCACCTCTAAAGCTCACTTAATAAAATGTAAAAATGGCAATTTACTGTTTTATGGGGGGTTATGTGCCAGTTGTTGATTTTACACTTCAGTTTTTGTACAGATTAATCAAACAAAATATAATTAGTAAGCTTTAGAGGTTCTGGTAGGTGGATGTTACTTTTGGACAGAGCCAGGCTAACTCTCTCCAGTCTTAATGCTAAGCTAACTACTAGCTGTAGCTTCACATTTACTGTACAGAAATAAGAGTATCAATCTTCTCATGTAACTCTCAAGCAAGTGTATGTCCCCAAAATGTCGAACTATTCCTCTAACAATGGCTTCCTCATCCTGGCACTATTTCCAAATGAACGGTTTTGGATTCAGTCAATCGCCTGTACGCCCTGTTTTATGAAATAAGGAGACATCTTCTCACTTTACAGTCAAGCCTAAAGTAAACCAGTGCTACTCCAAAACTCTACATACCCACTTTTGAGGAAGAAAAATCATTCAATCTTAGGCTATCATTATTTTGTCAGTCAAGGACCTAAACATGCAGTTTGTTTTAATTGTATGTGGTTAATTGTTTTTTTCCCCTCAGCTTGGAATCAAACTTTTAAAAAAAATTTTTGTTTACCCTCTGAAGTCTAAGTTTCCCCTTCCCGCAGACTACTTCTCATCTCCTGCATCTTAACCCAAAGTGGCTGGCTGAGGAGTGTAGTCTATGAATCCAGAATAATAACGTTGGGAAGGGGCGAAAAAATACACATGCACATCAGTTTGCAGTCTGTAACTCTGTGAACTCTTCATAGTTACTTTTCTTTCTGAAGTCAAGTCAACAAGATAAAAAAAGTGCAAAAACATGATTTGGTTTTGTGTCTGGCCACTAGCATTTTTGTTTCATTTCATTCCCTTCCTTCACAATGAATCGTACCCTTAGCTCTTATGCTAAATGTCTGGAAGGCTAATAATTCTAAGGGAAAAACAACCTTCTACATATATGCATGGTCTATGCACATTTACAAACAAGTAACATTATCACTAACCCTTTGATACATTACAGAAATACAAATTCAGTCCATATAAAAACAAACAGCAGTGTAAACCATTGCACCGTCGCTCATATTCCCAGGCCTACAATATGTCACTGCATGCACTGACACACAGTAAATCACTATAGCACATTGTTACTCCCAAACCTGTCCCTCTGAAGACAAATGTGATCTATATCAAGCATCTAAAGCTTATGAAACATGCAAAACATGTTAACGCAAAAGAAAGCCTTCAGTTTTTTCTCTGTGAAACGTTTGTTCACCTTGACTATGAATTTTATTTTATCCTCCCTGCTGCAGGGAATATTTGCCTCTACATCATTTCATATATCATAGCTCTATGGTTAATGATGTGGGTCAGTCTAAAGTGCAAGTACTCTGATGTACACAAGTCATCTAATTTAATGTTTAGTCTTTATTTTTCCACCTTTTTAAAAACTTCGGCATTTAGCTAATTGTGAAACGGGTTTCTTGAAAAACTCAATTTCCACAAATTCCAAGTTTCCTAGTGTACAGTTTAGCTTGTATGAAATATTTCCGTAATTGGTTGACATTTTGGGAAACAAGCTTATTTGTTTTCTTGGGGAGAGTTGGATGAGAAGATTGATGTCACTTTCATATCTGTACATTAAATACTAGACAGACCGTTAGCTTACTGTAGGTTAGCTTACTGTAGGTTAGCTTAGAAGTTACTGCTATAATCAACGTGTCGTAGCAACCAACATGTGGTAGCAAACAATGTGTCATTTTTACACTTTGGTACAGAGTTTTATACAGATTAAACAGACATTTATAACGTGTTAATTAGTGAGCTTTAGAGATTTTGTTACCTTTGGACAGAGTTTCCCCCTTTTTCCAGTCTTTATGATAAGCTAAGCTAACCGACTGCTGTCTGTAGCTTCATTTTTATCATACAGACATGGGAGTGGTATCACTCTTTTATATGTTCTTTTTGTGTTTTTACGGTATATGTAACCACCCTGTAAAACCAACACTTGCCGTTTTTACATGTTGGTTTTTGTACGGATTAAACAAATGAGATATAACGTGTTAATTTAGAGGGTTTTTTTTAACCTTTGGACGGAACCACAGATGTGAGAGTGGTATCGATCTTCTCATCTAACTCTCAGCAAAAAGCAAATAAGTGTACTTCCCTAAATATTGAAACATACAGCCGAGCTTAAACACCATAACCATGACTGCTAATGACCAACTAACTGCAACTAAAGACAAACTCACTGATGACCAACAGATTGATTTCTCACGAACATTTTCTCTATGCAGTTGTTAAATGACAATTTAAAAGCAATTTTCATATCAAACTTTGATCATAAATCATATCATGCTATGTCCCTGTTGTTGATCCATACAGACTCAAGAGTTTTCACGCCCCAGTAAAACTGATTCCTCATGATCTGCATTAGTTAACTTCATGTCCTTGTCTCTTTTCTTCTCACTGGTCAGTTGTGCACTTTCTCAGAAACATGAAAACTGCACGTGAAATATGCGTACCCCCCTCCCCTATTGTACAGCACTGCAAGAGAGGTAAGAAAGACAGAAAGAACGAGGTCTTTTCTTCCCTTTGGAAGAGCATTCGCCTATTTCAGCTTTCATATATCTGCAGAAGTTCAGGGGAAATAAACCTGATGTCACTAACAACATTCAAGATTCACTTTCATCAACAGGCCAAAATATTTCTTGACAATTTTGATTGATGACACAAATTAAATTACCATGTGTCTAAATATTCATGTTGGAGTTTTTCCGACTTTTGAGGCTTTAAAAAATAAACTAGTTCCCCCTGAGCAGCCAAATTTGGTGGCTGACCAATTCTGAACTCCTATAGAGATATGAAACATCAACAAATCTAAATATCCAAATATTAGTATATCCGTGGTCTAAGGAAGAAAAGAAATGTGCAAATTGCACTGAGGAAACTGAAAGGGGATTCTCAGTTCAGGACTAATCAATCCTGTTGGTTTAAGAGCATACATGCCCTTCAGGTCCTTGAACCGCAGCATCTCTGTCAGGCTCTTCAGGGCTGACGGTTGCCGTACATCAGCGGTATGATGAAGGCCGAGATGTCATCTCCGGAGCCCAGACGCTCATTGGTGATCCTCCAGCCTCGGTCCCTCAGCACGCCACGTGCTCGCATCACCAGGTCTTGTGCTGCCATTGTATACCTGGACAACAGAGGAAACCATAATAAAGCCTATAATCCACAGCAATCCACTGAATTGTGATGTAAACTGCGTTATTTTCATGCCGTGTGAAACACAAGGCAAACTATCGATTTTTTGGGGTGAATTCAATATTTTGTCATTAAACTGTCCCGCTGTATTATTTGCCTTTTTACCTCAAAATGACATCTTTAGACTTTACAAGATGAAAAGATATTGGACCTCATCTGCACTGATGAGACAACATTTCTATTTTTGGCTTTATTTGCAGATTTATCATTATATTAAAAAATGTGAAAATTATGAGGGGAATTAGTACAAGGCCAAGGGTGTAATTTATCCTCGAAAGGAAAAGAATGCCTGTTAAATAAAATATGCAACACAGTGGCACAATTTAAAGCAGAACAGTTTAACATTCAATGCAGACAAAAAAAATGGACATTTACTGGGAAACTGGAAGCACCAGCCTTCAGGTATACAGACTCAAAGCAACAAATGTATAATTAAAGAGAAAGAAAAAGGAAAATAAGCAGCAGACCTGTGCAGGTCATCAGGGTCACAGTTGGCTAGGAATGAGGTGATGGCTTCGGCTACTTCCTGGTTGGAGAGGACGTCCCAGAGGCCGTCGGTTCCCATTACCAGAACATCATCAGCCCCGTGCTCGTACTGCGTCAGGTTATATACCTTAACCTGCATGCCAAAACACAAAACATGAAGGGTTTCATTAAAAACACTCCTTGTCAATTGACATCATGATGCTTCAGAGCTTCAAAACTGCAGTCGCAACACAATTACTTTGGTACATTTCTATCACTTAATTTCCCTTGCCTGGTATTACTTTGCTGCTGTATTCACCACTAAACGTCAGGACCGTTTTACCCTCTTCCCTTTATCTTTACTGAAAAACAAGACTACAGCCATGCTAGTGGCCCTGTGAAGCTGTTAGACACAGCTGTGTTTTGAGTTCAATGCTAACATCAGCATGCTAACATGCTCACAATAACAAACTGGTTATTTTCATGTTTTCTCTGTAATTAGCATGGATTTACTACTCCGCTCTTACACATGCAACAAAAATAAATGAATAATTTGAATGAATAAAAATGAATAATTTTAGTTAAAGAAGACGCCAATGACTGGCATTAATGGCAACGACTGGACTGGTAGCATCACATATTGGTGGCTATCAGCTCAGAAACTGGAACAATGATATTAGAACTCAAAATTATAAATATAAAAAAATTAATAATAAAATAAAAATTATATATATATATATATATATATATATATATATATATATATATATATATATATATATATATATATATATATATATTATAGAGAGGCCAGATTGAGGTGGTTTGGACATGTTCAGAGGAGAGACTGTGAATATATTGGTAGAAGGATGCTGAGGTTGGAGCTGCCAGGCAGGAGGTCTAGAGGAAGACCAAAGAGGAGATTTATGGATGTAGTGAGAGAGGACATGAAGTTAATTGGTGTGAGTGAAGAGAATGCAGAGGACAGGGTTAGATGGAGGCACATGATTCGCTGTGGCGACCCCTGAAAGGGAACAGCCGAAAGGAAAAGAAGAAGAAGATCTTTAAGCAGCTGGCAAGATCAAGTACACTCAGCTAAAGTAGCTCATGTTCCTCAGCCATATTGACCTAGCCCTCACACAGAACACTGCATGGCATTTTCACAAGTTAATGAACTCAAAGTTTTCATTCACTGAGAGCATCTCGAGAAACTACTTGAGAGACTTTGGTGAGGGGTGAGAGCTGTGTTTGTGAAAAGAAAGAAAGAGACACAGACAGACACAGAAGTGCTGAGAGGAGTTAAGTCTTCCATGTGAACCTGGTATGAACCCGGGTATTAATGAATTAAAGATCAAGCAGAGAGCTGTGGGAGGAAAAATGCAAAACTCTATAAGACAAACTCCATCAGAAGATGAAAGCACTTTGAAACCAGTGCCAGACAGTCAGACAGGTGAGCTCAAGTTCTCTTGCAGCAGAGGACCTTGTTCTGACATAGATGCAGCAAAATGCTACCTCCAGTGACTGTAGTGCAGATATAACATGGGTAGAAGTAGGATAAGCCATGTGATTGACTTATCCTTTCATATAGGACATAATTCATGAGACAAAACAAGGTAAGGAATGGCAAGAAGAACTAGAATGAATGGAGGAAAGAAAATAAACACCTGCAACATCTGATTAGGATTGAAGAAGAAGTTGATTCATAGAGATTGTAACCGTACCAGCTACAGGATACAACCCAAGTCTGAGGGTTATTGGGTTCAAGTAGATATATGCTGACATGTCAGCCCACAATTCCTCGTGTTTGGAAAGCCTAGCATGACTAAATGAAACACAGGCCAACCGCAGATGTAAGCTGATATCAGGACATTCAAAAGTATGTCTAATAAAACAAGGTGCTCATGAGAACATGTCGGTTTTGTTTAAAAGGAGTGGTTCATTTGTAGCTAGGTGAATCCTAAATGACCTACATACAAAAAAAGGAGGAGGATAAAATAAAATAAAATGTACAAGGATTGGCTCCTCCACAGAAAACCTTGGTCAAAATGATAGTATGAAATATTTCCTGAGAGCATCTGTAATATACAGGTGTAAAACATATTAGAAGATTGATACCACTCACATCTGTACGGTACATTTGTAACCGGAGCCAGCAACCGGTTAATTTAGCTTAGCGTAAAGACTGGAAACGGGCACCCCAGTAGCTCACCTGGTGCGCGGCCCATGTACAAGGCTGAGTCCTTACTGCAGCAGCCTGGGTTCGAGTCCGACCCGCGGCCCTTTGCTGCATGTCATCCCCTCTCTCACCCACATTTCCTGTCTCTCTTCAGCTGTTCCTATCAAATAAAGGCAAAAGCCCCAAAAATAATCCAAAAAAACAAAACTAGACTGGATACAGGGGGAGATATAGCGTGTTAATTTTTAACTTTAGAGGTGCTGGTAGGCGGATTTTGTTACCTTTTGACAGAGACAGCTGGCTAGCTGTTTCCAGTCTTTATGCTAAGCTAAGCTAACCAGCTGTATATTTGCCATACAGTTAAAATGGTGGTATCGATCTTCATCTAAGTCTCAGCAAGAAAAAGAATAAGCGTATTTCCCAAAATGTAGTATTATTTCTTTAACTGTAACTTTAAATGATACAACACCCCCAAAGTGTTACACCTTAGTGAGCGAGAGGCAAAATAAACAAACCTGCGCTTTAGCCTACATGTCATGGTTAGTGGTGTTGAAGAGTAAGGACCACACCAGCATCTAACCGGACCCAAGTGACATTTGCAGGTACGTTTACATGCTGTTTAATGTGCTGCAGCTGAGCAGCAAATTAGCTATCTAGCCTGCAGACTGACATTAACGGTGCACTTTCCCCCGGTGAATATTTGTTTGGTGGCTCATTCAACAAGCTAAGATGAAGGACAAGATGTGTGTTCATATTTGTAAGTTAGATAAGAAGGAGACTTTAGCAGGAAAGCTAATGTGGGTTATTGTTCAGAGTCTGTGGCTGTCAACGCCGACGTTACTGCTTTATGCAAAGATTTGATTGGCTGTTTCGAAATAAGGTCTATGTAAACAGATACCTAATGGTATTCCGTCGAATTAATGCAAAACTAAGGGGTGCCATCATGAAACCAAAAAAACAAAAAATATAAATTCCTCCCTTTTGGTTTCTGATTTTTTCTCCAAGCAGAACACAGGACAAGTGATTTACAGAGCACATATGTATGCTGTAGCAGAAAAAAAAGCAATTTAATTTCAGTTGGACTTTAAGCTTACTTTTTAAATCATCAATGACTGAATGTGTGCCGGCAGGCTATTTGCAGTGCTGGCTTCTTACCTCAGGGCAACAGGAAAGGAACGGTTTGATGTAGATGTTGGAGTCATGAACTTTGAGGTCATGGTCACCGAGCCCACGGGTCACACCAATGGTGGCCAACACACGTGCCTGTTAAACAGAGTGGTTAGATTAGGTTTCCTACACATTTGTATATTTACAAAGCATTTTTTTGTTGAGTTTAAAAAGAAATTCTGGTGTTTGTCAGTTAGCCAATGATGAACATATGGATCTAAACATGGTCCCATATTGCCTGACAGTAAGTAGAGTCTCACCCTGTTACCTCCCAGCCAGAATTTACAACGTAAGTGGGTGGTGGAGCTGGTAATTGCTCATAGTACAGTTGCAATATAGCTGTGCTTTTTGGGAAAAATGTATTTGGTGGTGCATTAAACAAACATCACAATATGACACACTTTGTGACACACTTTTTTTTGTGACATAGGTCTGTAAAGTATTGTAAGTGCGCTGAAACTCAGTTATTTTTCTATTCCTTTAATTATCAAATTCTTTTTCAATATTCTTCCACTCTTTAATCCCTGTGTGGAAACTCTTCATTTTGACTGTTCTTTGAATCCAACAGCTATTCATCAGACAACAATGGCGCTGTGTGGCCGTTAGATGCTGTTTTCCTCTCTGACGGAGACTCTCGTTATGTCTCTCTTTGCATCAAACTGAATTGATTGAAAATATGAAACAAACTGACACGACTGAGAATTTGAAGCGTTTTGTGCAATTTGTTTGGTGAAGTGTTTTTCAGTTTTGGTCTCTTCTTCTCATCTCTCCCCTGCTGTCCCAGTGGGGATAAACTTCACTTCTCTGAGAGACGACTGTCATCTCCCGAGCGGTGTGTGTCTGTCCGTGTGTGTTAGATGTAGCTACTGGAGTGAAACAGATGGACTGTCTGCTCTCTCTTCTAGCGAGGGTGTACATTGACACACACACACACACACACACACACACACACACACACACACACACACACACACACATACGCACAGTGTGTTACTTGCACATCAGAAACCAAGTGTTCGCCCACTCTCTGGGTGGCTGGCACGCATGTAGTGTGTGTGTGTGTGTGTGTGTGTGTCAGATTGACAATGTAAGAGCAAGTGATTTTCTCTGCAGTTCTGAATTCTAGAGTAGATGTACAGGGCTTGAAGTAGGCACACACTCTTACCTTTTTCCCTTCCCCGTATATTAGTGGAAACTTGAGATCTTCATCCTCAATGGTCTTGTATGCCCTGTGTTTGAGGAAAAAGACAAGAAAAGCAGACCAAGACAGTGAATGAATCTTTACTTTCTTTCTGTCTGACACATACACGCAAATAATATATATGCACTTAAGCTACTTAAGAAGAGTGAGAAGAACAAAAGGAGACCTTTGAATTCTCTCTTAATTATACCATCTTAAATGCTTTCCCCTTTGTCACATTGGCCCTGGGAGCCATTTTGGCTTCATAACAGATCTATAGTCAGGTGCATCATTACCCATCAAGATGTAACATAACCAATAGCTTCTGCCACCAGTCCTTGAGCAAGATGCCAACTACTGTGGGACTGACGCGTTGTAGCTAAGACTGTCAGATTAAATAAAAATATGCTTGACCACATCTGGGCCCTTTTGTCTCTTATTCACGATCATTCTCTGATTTATCTTTTAAATGATACATTTAAATACTCATTAAAGCTGCAGTACTCAATATTTTTATATTAGCAATTGATCAAATGACTGTGATATGAAAGGGGGCTGTTGTAGTGGCAACTATCATCACCTGACTTTGCAGCTTTATGAAGCATTGAGTGTCTTTAAGCTCATTGTTTTGGTTTTAAGGCCCGCAACTTTACTGTTTTAGTTCACTCTCACTGCTCTCATCCACCCCACTTCCAGCTGCAGCAGGCTGCTGATAAACCAACTATGCACTACCTGCTCAGCACCAAATTGCAGACAAAGTTAGCAATTGGCTGGTGAACATAGTGGAGCATTTAGCAGCAAATGAGCTAGATATTTCCCTCAAAGTTGGTGGAGACTAAACAGAGCTACAAGGAGCATGAACATTGGACTGACGTTCATCAGGTGACCAACATGACTCCAAATGTATGCTTATGTTACTCTGTGTCTGCTAGATGTCTAAATAAGTAAACGTTTACATGTTAGCCATGACAACTTTATAAGGTGATAATATGTCAATGTTGTGTTTACAGCTTGTTCTGCTGCCCCCAAGTGGCCAAAAATGTCTTCAGTGGCTGCTTTAAGTTCATAACCATGTGTGAATGCATAATTTTCCTTGTGCTTTCTTACACTGTTAAAGGTGTACTCCAGTGATTTAGTATTGAACATTCATAAAATTAGGGTACTTATCGGAGTACATTTAAAAAAAAAAAAGAAAGAACGGTCAAAATTGTCTCATTGCAAGTGTGTCTCTATTGTGCAATAACAATAATAAGTGTTTTTGCTACTGAAAATTTTTGCAAGGGAAAGCGAGCAAGCAAACACAAGCATCAGCAAAAACTTCAGAAGTGCACAAATGGAAGCAGAAGATCTGAAAACAGACTTAGACATGAAGCTTTGATGTCAGACTGAAAGACTAAATGCCTGACACTGATGTACTTAAACTAGCTAGATTAGACTTGGCATCACCAGTCAGTGGATAATATCAACTTCAAACAGCTTCATATCTGACCAGGGTTTGTCGTCTGTCAGGCTGTGTCTCTCTCTGCCCATTTGTCTGTCTCAAACCCGAGTCAAACACAACACTTTCTGTCTGGCTCTTTGCCTTTGTGCTGGAGAGGTAGAGACACAACTTCTTCATCCATCAGTCAACCATCATTCCTGCTCGTCAAACATATCATATCTCTGATATCTCTGATAGAGAGAGAGAGACAACAGTGAGTCACACACTGCACTAATTTATCTTCCCACTGGTTATACAGCTTGTCTCTGTTTTGTATTTAAACATCGTTGGGCTTTGGACTGTTGGCTGGACAAAACAAGCAATTTGAAGACATCACCTTGGGCTCTGAGAAAATCTGATGAGCAGTTTGGCCCTTGCAGAGCTCCATATGAATACTGCCTTGCTCAATGGCACCTCAGAAGTAGCTTGCAGTAAACAAACTACAGCAGCCAAAAGCAGATTCATTATTCATCTCTTGGCTTTCTCAAATCCCTCAAAATTATTTTCCAGCTGCCTTGGTTTGTGACCCAGGCTAATCTTAAAGCTGAGGATGGTCGGAACTTGACACACACACACACAGAGCAGTCTACACATCACCATATCACGTCAACATAGCCTAAATAAAGAGTGTAAAAGTGTCTTATGGACAGTAGACATACAGGGCGAGGTGTTTCCAGTAGCAGAGAGAGTGCAGGGGCAGAGGGGTTGTTTAGTTTAAAATGTTATGTTATATGTTATCTGACTGAGGTTTGTGCAAGTAAGAATCTATGGCCCTGACCATGGCTCTGAAATATCAGTAGCTAGTACTGTTCATAATGTGTGAGTGAGTTGGAGTGTTAAAGTTTTTCAAATCAAAATTTTGCTAGTTTTACACTGTTTTATTTATGCACATTTCTTGTACGCAAGTTTTTGTTTGGACAAAATTAAATTAACATTTGAGAACTTTGTCTTCTTTTGTTAAATGAAAAAAGGTTTTGCAGAAAAACATGTTTAAAGCTGCTATAATCAATATTTCTATAAGTAAGTAAGTCTATATTAACAATGGATCAAATGATAACATAAAGGGGTCGCTCGAAGTGACAACTCTGCAGTTCCTCTCAGCTCCATTTCAGCCTCTTTCAACTCATTGTTTTGGTTTTACAGCAACTTATTTTCACTCTCACCGCTCTCGTAAGTGTCATTTCAAGCAAACAGTAAGCAGCAGTTTTTGGTGAAAAAGCTAACTGCAGACAAAGTTAGCTACTAGCTAATGAACATAGTGTAGCGTGTAGCAGCTAAAGAGTGACTACTGTGCTGTGTCTCAATTTGCGTATTTCCATACTTACACTTGCTATTTTGAGTGCATAAGTGCGTTCACACTGGCAATTATGGCAAAATGCAGTGCAATACAAGTACCCGGATGATGTACTCATAACGGTCAAAAAGTTGAGTGTGGAACGCTGGCCACTTCTCACCCTCAATGGTCACCATCTTGGCTATGTAGCTGAAGGGGAGCAGTTGTGGTTGCTCCGGTGAACACCGCAATATACAAAAGGTAAGTTATACATTTTTTCCCCCACGAAGTACCACTATACTGTTGTTGGATAGAAGCCATCAGTATGTTGATTGGGTTAATTTAGCAGTCTGTAATGATTTGGTACTGCAAAGGTCTCAATTAGCCATTAAAAAGAAGAAGAAGTTGTCAATCGAAATTCATGCACTACGCAAGTAAGTACATGGTGTACACAGTGTACTACATGGAAGTGTACTAACGGAAGTATCCAAAGTGAGACACAGCTCTGGACTTACATTCACCAGGTGTACACAAATGCAACTACAAATGAAAGCTAATAATGCTCAGTATCTGCTGCACGTGTAAATAAGCAACTGTTGCTAACAAGTTTGCCAGGTTTGCTAGCTTAAAAAGGAATGATTCGTTATCATTACCAAAACTTGAGTATTGTATCTGTACAGTATTTAAATTTTTAAACAATACACAGTCTTTCCAAGATATGGACTAAATATATAAGATGACAGAGAAACACAACCAGTAGTCCATGCAGTGGCACATCTTGGCTGGCACATTTCTGCTCTTGAGGGGTGGTCTTATGGTGAAATATACATCACACATAACAACACACACAGTGCTGTATGTGCCTCTGTGTCAGTGAGTGAGTGTCAGTAAAAGCACATCTCATTACTGGCTTCCACTGCAGCCATAGTCAAACAGCAAGGTGCCTTGCAAACCCACATAACACTGCACATACAGGTCCATCTCTGCTGTATCATTATATCATATCAGGTTAGGCTGCTCCCTCATTAGCTCTCTGCTGGTCTCTTCAGCTCTCACTGTATAGAAGAGTGCAAGCAGCAGTAAAGGAGGGAAAGGGAGTGAGAGAAGCAGAGTAATCCAGACTAATGAAATCTTTATCAGACTGTTTTGTTTAGGGTGGATGCAGCTGGAGAGGGCTGGAGTTTGCAAACCCAGAACATTAGCAGTTTTCATTTCACATCATAATTTGACAGGTATGATTCATGGTAAGGCAGGCCACTCATCTTAGGCACACATTTTAAGGATGCAGGGGTCTTTGTCTGCTCAGTAAAAATAGTGTGTAAAGGAGAAAATAACAAAGACGGGAGAAGACTCACCATCCATTCATGGTGAAATCTCTGTAGAGCATCCTCTTGCCCACTTCTTTCCTCTGAACTCTCCGGGGAAATTCCAGGTGCGTGAACTCATTTCCTAACAGGTGAGGCTGCATAAAACCCTGGAGGAGAGACAATGATGGTCTACGACTCAGTCAAGCAGCTCAATGTGTGGCAGATTTACAGATCAAATGAAAGTCATCTTCCATCATTTTGTTTTTTTCCCCCAGTGTTCCTTCACTCTGTATAAGCCTGACTCATACTGGAATTTTAATATATGATATTGGAGAGTTAAAAAATTCTGATAATATATTGGCCACTATTAATTTTTTAAAACCTAGACACAGAATAACATTTGGGAGTGTTCGCCCTATATGTGAATTCAATACTGTACTTTTATTCCAAGTTGGTAGCACCCTGAAGGATTTCAAGAAACTTAATATAAAGGCAACGAGTGCAGCCCGTTTTACATAACATAAAAAATGCTTTAAGTTTGGTTATTAAATAATTGTACTGAGCAGAATATTTTACAGTTGAAAAATAAACTTGTCATTGCTCTCTGGTGGACAAACTATGCAATGGAGACACTGTTTGCAAATTACGTCATACATATCTCTGCATTTCTGTGCTGCAATTTCTTTTATTGACTGGCAGACATATATGCCGATACCGATGATTGGTGATAAGATAAAATGGGTCGATAATATCGGCCGTGCCAATGTATTGGTCGGGCTCCACTTCAATCTTTCTTAATACATGATACTGTACATAGATATCTGTGCAGGCAGTATATGCGTAAAGAAAGTATTCAGTAGTGAGCTTTCCATTGCTTCCAACTAAGGAGGCAACTGTTTATCCAAACATATTTGAAACATATATTCTTGAAATCTAAAGGAACCATGGAAGTGCAGAAATATGAGTCAGTGCTTACTGCCACTGACTATAAAAAGGTAAATCACAGCTAGCTATTCTCAGCTGACAAGTTGGTTGAGCTGTTGCACAGCTCTATAGGAAACTGATGGACTTCAAACGCCTTGGTGATTATGTTGCTTGTTGTGTGAACACAGTGAGAAACTGGCCAACACCGTTTCTCAGGTATTGGGGTTCTCCAGCTGCTGGCTATGTGTACACAGTGTGTAATTTCAGGCTAACATGGCTTTGTGTGACTAACCTTATTACATCTAGTCTTTATAACTAAAGACTAGACTAAAGACTAAGTGCCGTGCAGAGTTTTCTTACCAGGAACTGGAGTCGCTGTCGTTCTGATTCTGGTGTGAACTCTGTCGACATGGGAATGATCTCATTGTTTCTAATGATGATAGCCCTGCAGACGCACAAACAAGTTGGAAAAGTAATGTACAGGCAACCTTACATTCATAAATTGGTTTAGGGGATGTAACAAGGAGTGAGTCCACGCAAGAGATTTACTTAAAACAAATGTATTAAAACTAAAGTTAACACAAATGAACAATGGGGTGTGGGAATCAGCATTGAAAGCAATGCATGGATGTGTGCTGTGGAGGTGTTGAAGGATCAAAAGCAAAAGAAGGCGATGCAGGGTGGATGTCAGCTGTAGGAAAGGAGAGACAGAGTGAGCACCTTGAAGGCCCAGGTGAACTAGATCAATGGCCCGACCATGTCAGCCAATTTCCTGCTGAGGTTGGCCAGGACTGCCTCCAAGACAGTGAGAAGGGCGTCACGTCATATGTCTTTGGGTCCCTGGGATCTACTGCGGTGTAATTATCACCGCCTGTTTTACAGACCCTTTCATTTAGTGGCCAGGAGATAAGCATACATACCTGCTGTCACCTGCATTCCCAACGTATAGTTTTCCTAGCAGGTAAACCACAGTGAGAGCTGTACATCCTCCTGTGATGTTAAAGACTTGCTTCTCCCTCTCAATCTGGGCATCCTGGGAAAGGGAGCGATACAGAGAGGCAGTTTTGTCAATCTTTAATGAGACATCACTTAAGAAGACAACAGAAAAAAAGCTTTAAAAACCTCCCACGCCCACCCACATGTGACAGTAAAAATTAAGACATGTTAGTAAAGTCAAAATCCACACTGCAAGCAGCCCACACAAGTCTTCTATTCAATAACATGAAATAGAAATATGACTATAAGGCTATAAGAGTGAGATAGAGAAAAAAAGGTACACAGACACAGAAAGCGAGCGAGAGGCAAGACTGAGAAAATCTGATCAACTTTTTAGAAAGACAGATGACGGGTGGGCATCGATGTGAACTATCGATCGGTTTAACCTGAACCTTGTTGACTGCGTGTCAGTAAACAAGAACTTGTCGTGTATGAATAATGTAGCCAGCGATATGTGAGAAGGTCTGTATCTTGACTTGACTGTTTGTAGTGCACACACTCAGAGAGCTGTTTTTTTCTCTCAATTTCATGATGCTTAATTTTGTATTTGTTATTCGAACACTCACTCTTTTATGCTTTTTCTGTTCCAAACCTTCTACAACAGGAATATGAGCACATGGATTTCTCTGCATTCCATATCTTGCAAAAACCTTGCAGACAGAACTCTCTGATAAGCAGTTTTTTCCCCTGCAGGTGGACTTCTTTCTACAGAGGCCACAGCTCTAACTGCTGCAGTGATAATCTCCTACAATAAGAATGTCAAATCAAGAGCAAGTGCTTCTTTTTCCACTAGGGAGAGGGTGGCGGGGAGTTGATCTGAGAGGAGCTTTCGTAGTGATCTTTATAATCTGGGTACCACAGGGTCCAGCTTTAACAGTGTGCGCTGTTTTCCATTGCCATCTAGTGGTAATATCGCATAGACTTCTACAGACATATCTTCTCATAGCAATTTAAAAGAAACCTACAAAATAAAACAGTGAAGGAAAATGACATGGAGACACACAACTGAACAGGTTAATTTCAGTTAAATGCCTTTAATTAAAAAGCTAATTATCTGAGACATATTTAGTCAGGTGCTGCCTTTGAACTAGTTAGAGCGACAGAAATCCACAGTCTGATGTGTATGTGTACGGCTGAGTGGCGTTTAGCCAGGAGCCATCATTTGATAAGCCAGCTCTCTGACGCCAGATGTCTAAATAAACTGTTGAGAGTCATACGGTCCACTGATGTGTAACTATTTTCTTGATAAATCGATTCGTTGTTTGGTCTGTAAAATGTCAAAACGCTGCTTCCAAGAGCCCAAGGTGATGTATTTAAATGTCTTGTTTTATCTCCTCACCAGTTCCAACCCAATGATATTCAACTATCATAGAAGACTAAGGAAACCAACTAATATTCACATTTGAGAAGCTGAAACAGATTATTTATTTGGAGATTTTTACTTTAAAAATGACTTAAAAGATTGACTGATCATCAAAGTTGATGCAGATTAATTTCATAATTGATTAAATCACGTCATTAGATTATTTCAGCTCCAAATCTGTGTAGATTCACTTTACAGCTTTCAGATTAGTTAACAGATAAATCACAAAACGTCTGAATATTCATGGACAGTGAACTGAAAAAAGGTCAATACATAATGCATTGTGTGTTGAAACACTTGACAATCTTGTCTGATCCAATTTAATTTGCTCATCAGCTATTCATTTTCTGATCAAATATAAATCCATCCACTGATAGTTTTTTGAGTGAACAGTAAACTATGAAAATCATGGGAAAGATATCACCTTTTTTCATGGCAGATAACATTAACAATGGTGCTGTTACATTAAGTATTCAGTGAGTCAAAATGCACAATATGATGACCCTATGTAATAGGAATGCAGCCATCGTTACTTATTAATAAAGTGTGGAACTTGGAATAGAGGAGAAAATAGTGCAGGTGCTACAGATGCTGACAATGGGGTGATGACAGGGCTGTCTGTAACTGAGAGGTCAGACCACTGATCCCTGCAAGAAGATAATGAACACCTATTTGCGACCTCACAGCACATTTCTCTATACAAGAGTCTCACTCAAAATCCTAAAATGTTAAGTAATGACGCATTGCAGAGTGACTTCCAGTGAGTGTGAAAGCTTTCAGGACTGATCAGGATGAGTGGACTAAAATGTAACATGACCTTGCACCTGTCTCTCACCATCTCTTTGAAGGCGTTCTCAATGGCTCCTATCACCAGGCTCTCATGCTGGATCTTCTTCTCAGTAAAGAAGCGCGGCGGAGGCGGGGTGCTGCACGGGGAAGGTGGCGCACCTGCGGCCCCACGCAACGAAGCGGCCCGGGTCAGTGCTCGGTGAGGGCCTGCGGTGTTTCCCTGGAGGTAGGGGTTGTTGTCGGGCTCCTCACCCAGGACGGTTGGGGGCAGGGAGGCTAGGTTGCGTAGGATCTCAATGACGGCCTGGAGCTGGCAGGCGATGTGGTGCTGCAGTAGGCGGGAGGCGACAACTGCTGCACCTGAGCCAGCGTGGCCATCGAATAAGGCCCAGTAGTGGAACACCAGTCCTTCACTGTCCTGCAGACACATAAAAATTCAACCACACAATCATGACAAAAATTATAAAAGGAATTAAAAAATTTTAGCTCAAAAATGCACATCTTCACACCCACTAATCAGTATTCCACCCGCTGTCTGTTTCCATACAGAGGATCTATAAGAAGATCAGCATTCATTATTAATTATGAAGCCAAATTCACCAGTGGGGTTTCAGTTAAACAGTGTCAATGCACTATGGAGTCCGGAGTGTGCCACAGAAATCATTACACACTTTTTTTTTTTTTAAATAGCATTTAACTCCAGACTCCTTTTTACATACACAAACAGAAAAAGACAATTTTGTGTCTGTGGTCCAGAGACATCTATCTAAACTTAAACCACCTACACGTAACATATTTTTTCAGTCTGTAATTTCCATTATGACTAATAAACTGTTGCTCCCAATGAGTATTTTGTTTCTTATGACATTGTAACAATTTGGGGGAGCCTATTTTCCATGTTTTTACAAGGGACAGGAGCCATTGTACAAAACGTCAAAACAGTTGACATTTATAGTGGAAAATCTGCATAATACAGGCAGGAACAGCACAAGAGCTGATGCAAAAAGGGCAAAAAATTGTAATACATGTTTGAAAACAAAGAAAAACATAATGCTAAATGACTAATGCTGCTTGTTGAATTTGTAGTACGTCATTACAAAACATTATGACTCATCGTGTCCAACACTGTGTGGGAGTTGCAGAGGTCAAACCTCCTTCTCTATTAATTTCTCTCTGTAGGCAGGAACAGCACAATGCTCCCTCTCAAACCTTTGTCATGTCTTTGCCATCACACACTCTGCTTGTTATTACCTGACCTTGAATACACATTCTCTGTCAAATAAAGTTTAGTTTTTTTCCGCTGTAATTGCTTGCTAGCAGCAACCTTTACAAAACTGACTGCAGTTAATATTTGTTTTTGTTCGAAGCAAAGTGTAAAAGTTCACTTTGTTACATTTTATGTTTGGTTTGTGC
Organism: Siniperca chuatsi; assembly: GCF_020085105.1. NCBI lineage: Eukaryota > Metazoa > Chordata > Actinopteri > Centrarchiformes > Sinipercidae > Siniperca > Siniperca chuatsi. Next base: position 14,546,404 of record NC_058064.1, read on the forward strand.
AGATTCTGCCAGGACTTATACACAATAACGATAACCGACAGACGTACTTTCAAGCTTTCCCACACAGCGCACATGGTATAACCATGGAAACAAATTACTTTGGACACAAACATATTTTTGAATGGACACCCAAGTGAAATGAGGTTGGGGTTAGTTAATCTGTTTCGACTGCTTCCTCTAACAGTTCTCACAGTTTTTGTGACGGATGGCCAATTTGTGGAGGTGCCACTGACTGACAACCTACATGAGAAAAAATTGCATGAATGAAATCTATATTGAAGTCCAAAACAATTCATTTGACTATTTTTTATTGTTGAAATGACAATTAACATCTGGAGCTAGTCAATTAATCAATTAGTCGATTGACAGAGAATTAATCACCTTAGGTTTTAGGAAAACTGTGATGGACATTTTTCCCAAATTGATCATTAAAATGATCGTTAGTTGCAGCCCATCATTATTTTAGTTTTCAAAATGAGATTTACTTTACATGCCACGACTAAACACACTACAGGAAGAAATACTCCAGGTTGCACAGCTCCACGTATACAGTACTTGATGTGAACGTGTACTCCAACTGTTCTGAGTAGCTCCACTAGTTAGGTCGCTGCTCCCTGTGGATGCATGTGTATGCCTGTGAGCAAAGCTGTTTATAAATGCATCACGCATGTACACGGTATACCCTTTGTGCATATACTAGCACATTCAATGGAATGTGTGTTTGTGTATGTGTGTTTTCTTACCTCTCCCTGCTTGCTGTGCTCCATACGGAGCCCCAGGCCCTCTCCGTTGGGAAGGGAGTTGCGTCTCTTGGCTGTGGGGGTCTTGCTGGGCGTGGAGGGAGGGCAGTAGCTCATTGGCCTCCTTCTCGCTACTACCACCTCGCAGCAGGCCTGGTCCTCATTCAGCGCGCTCTTACCAGCATTAATCACCCTGAAACAGGAGCAGGATATATACAGGTTGACTCATCTTTTAGGCTTTGACTGTTAGCTTGTCTACAGCCATTCAGAGGTTCTATTATATAAAAATCACATTTGGCAACATACTTTCAGCATTCATGTTTTTCCAGTAAAGATTTTGCTACAAGCAGCAGATGCACCGCTTGCTGTGATTTCCCAGTCTGACAGCTGTGGTCGGGAACAAGTGGTTGAATGAAAGCAGACATCAGATGCTTTTTGTTGGATGAAACGGTACTGCAGTCTTTCATGGTTATTATGGCTCACTGCAGGATCACAACAATTAGTCAGAGCCACAGCCTGAGGTTTCTATCGGTACACCCAGCGAAGCAGCTGGCTTTGTATGTTTCATGTTCCTGACGAAGATCAAACACGAGAGCTCGTCTGTGGTACTGCTCTGCTGGGAGAAGCGACTGTCCTGAAGCAACAGGACTGTCTTTGTTTGTGCGTGAATGTACATACACGCCCAAAGCTGTGTGTGTGTGTGTTGCCTTATTCATCCTTTGTCCCTTATTTAACCAGGCAGACCACAGAGAGAGATGGCACCAAGAAGACATGCAACCCAGCAACGACTAAGGACAGCCACACAGTAACTGTGTGGTTTGAATATAAGTTATGTCTCTATTTCCTCTTTTTTCAGATTTTACCATTTGACAACATTTTTTTAAATTACTGCTTTACTGCTTTTTGTGTTGTTGTCACAATCAGTATGAGAAGTTACCTGAAATATATATCAGCAGGGCCGTGGCCAGGATCTTAAAATATACTGTGGTTATGAGTCTTAGTCCCCCCCAACACATAGCCCACCCCTCGTCAAATAACCAAAGTATTGACTAAACACCAAAAATAAAGTTTTTAAGGTCCAGTGTGTAACATTTATGAGGATCTATCAGCAGAAATTGAATAGAATATTTGGTGTATGTTTTCATTAGTGTATAATCACCGGAAAATAATAATAGTTGTGTTTTCATTACCTTAGAATAAGCCCTTTATATCTACATAGGGAGCAGGTCCCCTTCCACGGAGGCCGCCATGTTGCACCGACATGTTTCTATAGTAGCCCAGTAAGGACAAACCTAAATCCTACACAGTGCTCCTTTAAAGCAATAAAGCAATTTTTTAAGTTACATTCATACCAACCATGGTGTAAATGCTGTTTCAAGCCTTCTCCAAAATGCCAGTATTAAAAGTTTGGTGGAGAAATACTGAATCGGTTATATACTTATCTTTTGGTTGGTTCAAAAGTGAAACAAATGTATTCCAAAAATACTGGAATCAGCCTATGATGTACCCACCATTGCATCTAGAGATGGCAATGTCGGTCTGTTAGTCCACCACATTGGTCCAGACTGTTTGATGGATTGCCACAACATTTTGAAGATATATTCATGGTTCCTAGATGATAAATCTTACTAACTTTGGTCTTCCCTCTTGTGCCACCATGAAATTGACATTTGTGGTCTTACTATTGAATTGATTGTCACAAAATTGGACATTCATGCCCCACAGAATGAATTGTAACAACTTTGGCGATCCCTTAACTTTTCATGTAACACCATCATCAGGTCAAAATTTTTATTTCTCCAATACTTTGGTTTATGACCAAATACCTGCAAAACTAATGACATTCCCATCAGCCTCTGCTGTGTCTTGTGTTTAGTGGTAAGCAAATGTTAGCATGCTAACACACTAAGATGGAGAACATCTTAGTCAGCATGCTGACATTAACATTTAGCTCAAGGCACCACTCACAGACTCTAAGACTCTAAGTCTTGTTTTAAATTGTGCCATGCAATTCCCCTTGGCTGCTAAACAATGGCCCTGACTGTGAAAGTCATCGCATTACTTAAGACTTGTTTACACAGATGTAACATTTCAAAGAATATAATCAAGTTTCTACTTGCAAAACAAATGAGAACTGAAATCTTTCTACATTAAAATTTTGGCACATAGCTTTTCAGTGCTACCCTAACCTTTTACTGGCCACCTCAAAGGCCACTAAACCTGCTGAATAATAGCTTATGGTAGCTAACAGAATTGGGCTACCACTAAATAGGGAAAAAAATTAGATTGTGGAAACAGCTCCAATGAGACTTGCGAGTCTGACAGACATCTCTGGAGGGTGTTGTGAATGTGTGTGAGAGCTGAGAAATTGGCATGCCTATTTATAGACACAGACTGTGGATGTTTTCTACTAGGCAGCATTTCTGCCAGTTCTCAGTTCTCTGCCTCAAATGCTTAATAACTGTAGATAGAAAGAGAAAGTTAGGGACAGGGTCACGGAGAAAGTGCCAAACACGGCCAGAGATACTTAGCAAAAGTGTCAATTTATGCACGTATTGATAGCATGTATATGAATATATATGTAAATATTTATGTACATTGCTGTTCCAATTGTTCACTATCACACTGTTTTTATGTTGTGTTACATACCTGCTTTTTTAACAATGGCTAATACCCATTCACGCAAATATAGCATTTTTGAATTTGAGAGAGAGACAAAGAGAGAGAGGTGGAGTAAGTGAGAGAAAGAGAGAGATATTGTCTTGAAAGCCTTGTGTAGCTGTCCATTGCACCAGAGTGGATACTCTCTGGGATTCAAGAAAGAGAGGGAGAATGTGGCGGGAGGGTGCTGAAAAAAAGCATCAGCCTTCTTCATTATCCGCAGTGGTTAAATAGGAGGATACCAAATCAATAAAGGCCTTTGTATTTTAAATTTGTGTGGCCATTTTGCACTTGTGGACTGCAGTGGAAATCCTATAACCAAGGACCCTTGTAAAGTAGATATTTTAAAATGTGTACAGCATTCTTGTCTGTTCAGTAAAACAGGAAATTTTATAGGATGCAGATTCTGAGTGCTGAGTCTTTTTAAAACTACATTCCATTGAAACACGGTTAATTAGCCTCTACTGGGGTTGTGGGAACAGTGGGAATACTACAACAATCTAAATCTGTATAACAATCATAAACCTGCACTATACATATTTGGCATCAACGGGCAAGAAGCTGCACACAGCACTGCCACGTTTGCTGTGTACACTATATATCTATCTATATAAGTATTTGTTTTAACTATGCTAATAACGCCCATAAAGCACAATGTGTTAACAATGGAACTGGATGCCACTGTGGTATCGAGGGAGCTCCTGACACAAAACTGGCACTACTTTGGTAATAATGTGTCATGTCACGCATGCATAGTATAAAAGCCATCATGTCCAGAGGAAGCATCGACCACTTTTGAGCTTGTTGATGCACAGAAGTCCAGGAAGCCTTTGTCTTATTCATCTAATTTGCTTTCAACAAACACAATAATGTAATGACCTGTGTATGTGCGTGCTGATTTCACATTACTGTGTATGAAAAAATGTCATTTTTATATGAACTTTTGAACCCTGAACATAAAAACTATTAGCAAAAACAATCATCATCCTTCATGACTGAAATGGATCTAATAGGTTAAATCAATAGTGGATCATTCTGTATCACTCTATTTCACTGTAGGTGCAGCTGGTGCTATTGTGTGTGTGGTTGAAAGTACTCTTGCATCTAATTTGTCCTCATTTCACCATTTGCAGGAAGAATGAGATTCATTTTATTTCCCTGCCAATCAAATTTTTGTTTCATTTGAAACAATTAGCTTTCCCCCCATTAGGAACAAAACCTAATTTTCCCCTCCATTGTCAGACATCTAATGCCCTCTTTGTTTCTCTACCCTCGGCAACAGATTCTGGGCCAGACATTGGCCCCCAAGGATATGATAATTATTTGGTGAAGCACAATGGTTCATAGCTTTGCCTCTGTTTAACTCGGAACATCAAAGGAACAATAACAGCGAAACACGCTTTCAAAAAGTCAAAATTTAGTACTTTTTCTGGAGGGTTTTGGTCAGGATTGCACTACCACCTGAATCTAAGAGATAAGAAAATATGATGGCAAAATGGGAGAGTTTGAATGGAATGTAGGAATAACGAGTTTAGATATCTTCTTCAATATGTAGCTCCAATGGGACGGTGACTGTTTACAACGGTGGAAGATTTACCACTCAAAATTCCTAGTATTTTTTTTAAACAGTGGGTCCTTGGTTTCAGACAGAGGCAGACATAAGCATTTATATTCATTTCTAGCTGTCAACTGTCAATTTTGCCAGCTGAAATAACTGTCGCTGACAGATTTTGTCAGCCGTAGGTAGCTAGCTAATTAAGTTAATGTTAGCTCCATGATTAGTTGAAAACACAGTCTTATTGATTCCACTTGACTCATTTTAAAACGCGAACCCTCTAAAAGGGTAAATAATAACTATGTAGGCACTTAATGGCTACATACACAATTTTGTGCAAAAAGACTGAGGCTAATGCTGCATATCTTTGGCAGCTAATTAGCTTAAATAATTGGACAAGCCAGATAGAGGTTAGATTTATGCTTTATTGTTTGTATTTTCAAACAGTATGTTTCACTTTTACCGTTACAAAAAAGAAGGCTTTTAGAACCGATGCGTTTAACGAATATAATGCCATCTTGGGTAACGGGTATGGCTGGGGATGCTGAAGTATAAACTTCCCCAAATCTAATAAAGAGCAGGACATAGCCGCTAACGTTACCCTAAACATTGATATAGTAGCATCCAGGACCAGCTTCCACAAAGTGGGGAAATATTACACAGAGGATGTGTTATTGTGAACAAGAATTTTTAAAACTGCTTCTTGGACTTGGAAGTAATGCTCAGTTGCTGCTAGGTTGTAAGCTAGTTAGTTGGACATGCTAACATTTGCAGTTCACGTTACAGTAGACAAACACACTTAAATTTAAACTATTTCTTACACTTTTGCTCTTGTGTTTTGGGATTTTAAAAAGTCCAAGCTCTTTATATACTGACTATTGTTCTTACTACAGTCCCATGCACAACATGTCAGCATATGGAGAAGATCAAAGTTTGACAGTCTAGTTGCGATTGCTAAGCTATGACTGGACAATCGCGGTTCGGGAGGGGTTTAATGAGCACTGCACCAAAGATTTGACTAAATGTCTTTGAACTGTCTTGGATTTACCTCATTAAGAAAGAAAGAAAACGTAGTAGAGTAATCAATTTCCGATGTCTGTGCTGTGCTGTTTTTGTTGTGAGCAGAAAAGTGTAGAGAGCATGAAAGGTGGGAGAGGTGAGAATCAAAATGGCTGCTGTAATGACAACACAGGAGGCTTTAATTACAGATAAATGCTGATACGAGCTGAACTCATTAACCAGACCGGTCCCAAAGAGACACTTCATCCCTGCTCTAAGTATCAGTGTGTGGGGAGTGTGTGTGTGTGTTAAAGAGAGAGAAAGAAAGAAAAAAAAAGAAAGATGTGACCACAGACCCAATTAACAAACAAATCCTGCAAACTCCATGTAAACACTTTAATTAAACTGTTACTTTAACCTGGTTATTTATAGTGGTTGGGAATTAGTGTGCTTGCAAACATCTCGCTCTCAGTATTTTCCAAAACTCTCCAACTTTGTTAGTATTACTCTATTATAATCCAGTGGGAGAGATTATTACAATTATTACTAATAATAAATATGTAATAATAAAAATATTGAAATGTAATCTGTTGTTCTTGAAGGAAAGCAGCAAACATTTATTGAACAAAAATGCATCAAGAGTAGAAAGAGGCAACAAAACCCATGTTTAGCAACCTGAATATGTTAAAAGATTTGTGTCATTAAGTATGTTGCACTATAGGGCACAGAAATGGCATGCATTGGTATGGTAATCCTGAAGTAACGATGCATTTCTACTAGCAACTCAGTATGATGCACCACTTAAGGAGGCACAAATATGTTAACTGATATTTAAGTAAAAAGCACGTAAAGGAGGTAGATTCACAGATATCTAGGAACAATTATCAGATAATGGTTGATTAATAGTATCAGTGATACTTGATTAATTAGCAGTTAGTTCCTGATTTGTTCCTTGGTAACTAATCAAGATTCTGTGTATGTTATTGTGAAATGTTAACCACACACATTACTGGTATCAGGGTGGAGAGAGAGAGAATGCCTGCTAGAAATTGACTTTTGTGATGTACGAAGGCTGGGACCGGATGCAGCGGGGAAACAGTTGATACTTACTGTAGCTAAAAGACTGTCTGAGCTGCCTATACTTTTCTGCCTAGATTTTCTCCTCAGTAATAAACTAATCCAATCATATCATGTGTTCTGTGTGAGAGGGGAAGCTGTGGTGTAGGTTTTACGGGTCTGTATCGTGTATTGTTTTGGAGTGACTACGTTCAAAAGGTTCAAAAGAATGCAACACACACACACAACGGGATGCCTACTGTGCCATGTATCACGTACAGTAGTGGTGAAATAGTGATAGAAGACGCACTCGCTCAGAAACTGACTGCTGGCATTTTAATTAAAGTCGTTTACTGCTTGTTGTCACATACATGCCCAGTATGTGACGTACAGTAGTATTGCATGTCTTGTACCATGCCCAGCTCCCTGTGATACTCCATTCACCGCTGATATATATAAAATTACCTTGTGAGCCATTTTGTGTGTGTGTTGGCAAGACTGAGACAGTGCTGCGCTTGTAAGTGAGTTATTACTTATGGAATCAGCATATCCTCAGTATCCTGGGTTTTTCTAAGCTTTTAAATCAGATGTGTGGAGGAGTGCCTGCGCAAAATGTGACATGAGTATAAGCTAGCCATAAATTGAGCACAGTTGTAGACTAACAGATGCTGGTGGTAGAAGATGCATCATCCTCTTGCACGTGTAAACCAGCTTGGGAGGTGATCATTTGGATGAATGCTGTCATCCATTTCTAACAGCACGCAAATTAAATGTGATGCAATGCTTGGAGAGTGCATGCAAAAGGATGCTGCGTGGATGTAGGCTTGGTCACAACAGGTGCTTTGCCCCCAGTCAGTGCTTCTCATTTGCCTGAGACCTAAGAGTGCGCAGGTCGACCTGTCTGTTTATTTCCACCTGAGAAGGAGCAAATCAGTGAAACAAACTGCTGTGATGATCACCTGCAGGCACTCGGGCCTCCACATGTCTCAACGCAGGTGCATTACATTGAATGTCACTGTGATGACAACTAGAAAGACAACAACAGGAGCCGCTTTGAAGGCAGCTGCCTTCGGGCTACTTACTCAGCGTATCCGGTGGCCCACGGTAATCTCCTGGTTTCCTTCAGGATGAGGATGGGCCGGGCTATGTGGTCCGCAGAGCACTCGATCTCATCCGGGGACAGTCCAAGGAATTGAGGTCTCATATATGGGAATTTCAGCGGCAGCTCGGAACCAGCGTTTGCCCCTCCGCCGGAGCTGCCGCCGGCCATGATTCCACCCATGAATCCGGCCACGGCGGACTTGACCCGGGTGAGCATGTTGGTGGCGCGTCGCGGTGGGGTGTCCGTCGGCCGGTGCGCGGCGCCGCGGCTCCCTTTCCCCGGATTGCCCCCCAGCTCGGCCGCGCTGGTCGACGACAGGCTCGATGGAGAATAAGAGGCGGCGGTGGAGAAGGAGGAGGCCGTCAGATGGTTAAAGCTTCATTCGTTCAGAGCGGAGACAGCAGCCGCAGCTGGAGGGGAGGATGATGAAAACAGCAACGATGCTTTAGCTAAAACCCTGCACATCCCCATGGACAGTCATTGATAACGGCTCGACCGTCGTGAACGCGGAAATACACACAAGATTAAAGGGTCATGTGATACAACCATGGACGCACACTGCAAAAAATGTTCATTCCACGGGTGGTCTCCAGGTTTAATCTACATATAGATAGAATTTTTAAAAAGCATAAAATAAAATAAAAAGGCCAGTGGTGTGAGGATGTGAGATAAATCCTATATATATATATTTTGCTACTGTATGGTAATTTCAATTTTTAACGAAATGTTCAGGGAGTAGCGATCCGTGGCTCGGTGGGCTAATGACTTGATGACACTGATATTTTTTGCAGCGCAGGCTGAGCAAAGATTGATCATTCTTACAGCGCAGGATGAGCAGTTTACAGCGGCTGACAGCAGGTTACAGGTAAATCAGGCCTATTGCATTATACAGGCTATAGAAACCCGCGGAAATCTGAGGGCAAGAAGCTCACAGTGCGAGACGCCTTTTCCGCTCTACAGTCTGCGCGGTCAGTGCTGATATGTCCAGTATGACCATGACCCTTGTGTTATTGAATTTCCTAAACGAAAATAACTACAGTGTATTATCACAATGTAGCCTAACACTTGACACTGGACGCTTACATGATGGTTGACATAGGCTTTAGAGTCATGACAGACATTATTTTGATAAACAAAAGGAAAATGTGTTTGGAGTTTTGCCTTAAAGAAGTCCCTAAATCTTTGGGGGAGCTCAGGAAGCACCCCGAGTGCGTCTCCTGTTGCTTCCTCCAAATGATCTCACTCTCTAAATTTGGAATAGCTCACCAGTCTGGTGTGTAGAAAAACTCACTATCGTGTTATTATGTTGTGATATCGCGGGTACGTGTCGATTTACCTAATTATTTAAGATGCAAGCTGCTTGAGCCGTGCGTAATTACGCGCAGCACATCTATCAAAATATATACTGCAGAGAGTGCGAATAGAATTGCTACTGCCGTTTGATGACTTCAGGGATTTAATCAACCGCAAGGAATGGACTTTACTGATCTACAAGCAGCCGAGGGGTGTATTATTGGTAAGAAGACACATTTAAATTTGTAATGCGATGAAAACAAATCTATTATTGTTATGTTTCACGACAAAGTCAAAAATAATGTCCATAGGATACTAATCACGTTTTGAGAAATCAACATAAGAATACTGGTGCCACTCTATTGTAAGTAAATAAGTAAGTACGTTTATTTACTAACTACAGAGGGTTTATAACTTGTAAGGAATGTTTTTTTAAAATGTATTTTTTAAGGAATCATTTCTTAATGTGTTGTACATCAACAATATTCTCCAGCATCACTTGCTTTAGCAAGTTTCTTTAATTCACCAGGAAGACCAATGTACTGTCTGAACACTTACTTATGGAAGAGAGCTGCAGAGCATCCAAAAATCAATATATTAACAATTTGTTAATATTTACAACTGCAGCCACAATGAATTATTGCAGTGGAGGAATCACTTGTTAATGGCTTACAGTCAAAACTGCAAACCTGATGGCTTAAGTGGCTATAAAATGAGAACTCTGTGAGTCTTTATTAATGAATTACCAACAGTTATGGCTGCAGACTTGGTGGCTCACTATAAATGAAAACTCATTACTAATTATTGATGGCGTATGTGGAAAATATTTTTCTTGATATAAACATATATAGACAATCAAGTTCAATAATCATTCAGGTTGTGTTACTAAGTGAAAGCACTGGCCTGCTTGTACTGCACCTATATGCTGGTGGAAGGGTGTCCATTGTGTGAAGAAGCCTCTGCCTCTCCCTTGCAATGGCACTCCTATAACAAGTGTCTACAGTTGATGGACAGACATGAGAGCTGAGAGAAGAATATGCTGTGGGCTTTGATGTGTTTTACCAAAGGTTGGAGGGTGCTTGTTTGTTGCAGAGTTATGATGTGCTTCATTTTAATCAAAGAAACATTGAATTTATGATTCAGAAACAACACACGAAAGTTTGTATTTCGTTGAACAGAGCCTGGGAAGTTTTGTGATGAACTCTTTCTGTCTAATTAAATGACAGAAAAGACGCTCTTCCCAGGAGTCATATCTCTGCCCTCATCCTCCTGTTTTAGTTTCTCAAAAACAACCTTATCCCTATCTTTACCCAATTTGTTCAAGGACAGTTGAGGTAATCATGTTTCAGAAGTTTCCTTGTGTAATGGCACCCTCACACAGGTAAAAGAGTAATGGCACAATAATTCATAACCAATCAGAGACTGTCAATGATTTCCGTGTTTTGATTATGGACCAATAGGGAACATCCCAACAACCCACCAGGAGGAGCATGTTTAGAAAATATAAGTGAACGCACAATTGAGCCTGTTCAGTTGCTTTATGAACCAACTCGGTGTTTTGTTTTGTTTTTTTGTTTTTTTTTTGATATTACAGTAAAATCCAAATTGCACTGGACTCTATTTGTCTCAAGTGTTTTATTGAAGAAGAATTAAACAGTGTGCGAGAGGACCTGAAAACACCTGGCCCAGCTGAAGGTTTTTTCTCCCACACTTACTAACATTTATAACTTCATTATTATCACATAGAAACCCACAGAAAATGTACCTGAGAAGTGTCACGTCTGTGGAAAAAACAGCAGGTATTGTAATACACACTGAATCCCAGTAGATAGAGCCATTACACAAAGGTAGATGGTTTAACAGGTTTAACCCACTGATAACCCAATGACTGTCCAAGGTACCAACGGATTCTTTTTACAGTGTTTTTTCAGGAAACCATATTATAGTGCTTCTCTGTGAAACAGTAAACTGTGAAGAAATACTACAATAAATAGGTCTTTTGTCAATAGCGCTTGTGTTAATCTTCGCTCAGGTCAAGGTCATATCAGTACTGTTTTACCTCACCAACATTTTCATCGAGGAAGCTCAGAGGAGTCACAAGCAGGGCTAAATGCTAGAGGCCGACTAGTTCATTGTTCATTCAGTGTCTACTTGTATACGTAATTGATCTGATTTAAGCCAGCTGTGTGTGCATGTGTTTGCCTCCTGCTTGTGTTTCCTACGGGTTTGGCACAGTGGTTGGCACAACGGTAATATAGCTGGATAATCACCACTGTTCTGATAGTAGTAAGTGGGTCACAAATCTCTGTGTTGTGGGGTTTCTTTTCTGCGGGTGTATCACTGAGATTAAACTCTTTTGTGTTTACATGTAAAGATCTAATCTGGTTCAAAGGCCATGAACTCCAAGAATCACGTTTGTTTGGCCTGAAACTGAGGTGGCAGTAATCCATTCAATTATCTCAACTCTTTCATGGTCTTGTGCTTTGATGTTATTGCCCAACACAGCATTTAAAAGAAGAGCAGTGCCTGACAGTAAAACGCAAGTTCTTGCAGCTGTATGGGGTCACTGTTGGCACATGCCACACAGACTTTTTTAGTATGCCTCTCTCTACCTGTGTTGTTCAAGATTTTGTTGACCAGTGATTAACTGCCAACAAGACTATAAAATAACCTGATATTTATCTTGGAAGTACTAGGAAGATTTATATGGGTAATCTCTTCCTGGGCTGAGTGGTTGCCTGAAGACATTCCTTTTAGTTGTTTTGTAGCAACTCTTCTCTGTAACACCACATTCTGCCCCTGGCAGTACAAGTTGTTCTTATCAATAGCTGGAAGAAAAGGAAAATGACCTCATCATCAGGACTGGTATGGGCATTGTTTATGCTTGTTTATGCGGCTATAATATTCTTTTTAATAATAACAACGGATAAAATGACTCTGTATAATGTGAAAGTGGTCACTCGTAGTAATGAATTATAACTCCACTCTGTAGTTCCTCTCAGCTCTACTGGGCCCACAATTTTGCTGTTTTGGTTCACTCTCACTGCTCTCACGGTGTTGTTTTTGGCCAAACCCAGATGCTGTTTTTTTAGTAAAAAAAGCTCTGAAAACCCAAAGTACGCTACCTGCTCAGCACCAAACAGCAGACAGACACAGTTAGCAACTAGCTGGTGAACATAGTGGAGCATTTACCTGCTAAAGAGCCAGATATTTTCCCCCTGCAGTTGGTTGAAAGCTAAAAGGAGAGTGAATATTGGACTTGGTCTGCTGGCCAGAAACACATTTCACATAAATGCTAATATTGCTAATCTGTATGCGCTGGATGTGTAAATAAGGCACTGTGTGCTAACAGGTTTGTCACATCAACTTTGAAGGTTACAATATGTTGGTGTTTTCTTCACAGTTTGTTGCTGCTGCTCCCAAGTAGCCAAAAAAAAAAAATCTCAGTAATTGCAAGTAAAGAAAAATTATGATTCTTTTTTAAAACATGTATAGGCCTTTAACTCCAACTCAAATTTTACAGTCTAAGATATCCTTTCCAGTTTTTTTTAAACCCCACAGTGTGTTGCCCATGTAAGGGCATGCAGTTGTAGCATACAGCCAAGAGGAAGTTTTCTTTATGCAATCATTGGGGAGTTAAATGTCAGGGCTAACTGATGTCTTGGGTGAAAGCATTTTGTTGTTAACATTATCAGCCCCACTCATGAACATTTAAGTACCCAAAACTGCCCTTTTTTTTTCTTTAATCTCAAAATTCAACCAGCAATTACGTTTTTGCACATTAGCACTCCTCCTTTGCCCTGTGGCTTTCAAAAAGGTTGTACAGTTCCTGTACATGAACACAACATAATGAACATTATGTTTGTATCAAGTTTCAGCCACCATTGTCTCCCTCTTTGACTTGAACTGGACTCAGTAGCATTTAATAGTAGAACTGTTGTAGGTTTTCTGTCAGGAAAAAGACGTGCCAAGTATGTTTTTTTTTCTGAAATGGAATTTTACAGTATGAATTGAAGCAATAGTAAAAGAAAAACGTAAGTTGTGAAATCCTGAGACAGACTGCTTGAACTGTTTGTGTGTGTGTTTGGTGTGTGGGTGTGCAGGGATTCATTTCCACTTATGGTTGATTGCTATGAAATTTTCAGTGTGCCATGAGTGTCAGTTATAAAAATGAAATGAAGACAGTAAGAGGATGTGTAGTGTCTAGTTTGACTGTCACATTACAGTAAAACCTTATAGGAAATTTTGCTGAAGAGGAAAAGCCCTCATGTCTCTGTTTCCCCACACACAACCAGTGACAAATATACTCACACTCTCCTAGAGGCCCCGCCTCCACTGAGGAATATTTAAATCCACTCTTTTCAGCAGCTTGTGTTTCACTTTGTGTGCTTGGCTGTGCCCCAGCCCACTACACACTGGATATAAGCACATTCAGGACAAAATAACCAGGAGAGCCTCCTCATCCTCCAATTACTCGTCATACCAGGCCAGCCTCATCTGACCCTGCCACCCAAAGAAGAAGAAAAGGACTATAAAGAACAAGAAGTAAAAGTAACAGATCACTGGATCCAGAGAAGCAGAGCGGTAGAAGAAGTCTGTATCTAGTGCTGGCTAGTGAAAATGATCCTGTGGGTTGGTTTGCTGATGTCTCACTGTTGTTTGGGTCTGAATGGAGCTGCAGCAGGAAGCACTGGACTGGAGAGGATAGAAAAATGTGGCACCAGGTGTTCTCAGGTAAAACTGCATCCTCAGGAACATTCAAACCAAACTCTCAGATTATGTATGCCCTCACAGATTGTCACTGAGCTGCTAAATATAGTTGTGTTCTATTATTAACTGCTATTTCCTTACTGCTGCTAATACTACAGTACAACAGCAATGTTTGATTCAACTACTATAACTAATAATACTGCTGCTTAATGTATGGTTTCCTGAAGGTTAAAGAAATACACCCATGTCTATAAAATATTTCTGTGCTACTACTACTACCACCACCTTTACAGCTACAACAACTACTACTAACTCTTCTACACAGTTTCTGGTGTGGCTTTTGAGGGAAACCTTTTTTCATTTCCTAGAAGACTTCCTAGAAAGTTGATCAGTTTTATGAGGATGACAGTGCTCTTGCACACTGCTGTGAAACCATGGTATTTTTGAATCCCATACAGCTCACTTAATCAGTTACTCAAGCCAAAGCTGATTCAGCTGGGTGGAAAGTGTATAGGTAACTGGAGCGTGCTTACTTTTCTCTCAATGACCTAAACAAGCTTTACACTTTTAGCGGTATCTTTTACAAGTGCACAGTAAAGACACCATTCTTTGTCTTTTGCAAGTTTCTGCAGGGACTCAAAAACATAAATCAAGGTCTTGTTGTAGCAGCCAAGAACCCCAACATTTTTTTTTCCAGATATCTGTTAACATTTTGAAACTCAAATATGAACTGTGTTGACTTTCAAAACATCATTATTACCTATGAGATAATGTGAATTGCCTCTAATACTGTTGTGGGATACTAGATACTGTTTGGTCTTATAAGAAAATGATGGGTAGCAATGCCTCCTAAAGAAATATAAGTTTAAGCAAAAGAACAGCTGAGATTTTTTTTAACCATATTTAGAAAAAACACTTGACGCATTCAGTGATGAATGACATTCTCCAAGTCAGTCATCACTGGGTGCATGAATAGTGTGAATGTGAATATCTGGAATAGTTTTCACATGGCATATATCCTGGCCAGTGAATAAACAAGTCTGTGTTTTGCTAATTTTTAGACATGAGCCGAGGCAAATTGTACTTTGGTTACTAAATTATAACCTTGGTGATGCATGCTGTTGCATGTTTTGCATCACTAAGCGAAATGTTGTCATCAATTTAACTTCATTTAAATTTAGCACAGACTCTTGTTGCATCTGACCAAAAAGACAAGTGGAGTAACTGATTAATAAATAAGTTTACCCTTTGTATTTGGCTGCATGTTGGACCATATCGAACTGCAGCAAAAATACAAACCGCTTGGGTTTGAAGGAGCAATGAGGATATAAAAGGTCCTTATTGTCTGGGAGTTCCCTGTTCTGCACAGCTGCTACCTTTGTTCTCTTTGTTAAGAATTACTTTATTAATGGCACTCCTACTCAACAAGATTCACAGAAAAGAGTTACAGCCTTTTTCACTTGAGTGCCTCTTTTTTCCCCTCTCTCCTTGTAGGGCCTTCACTGCAAGAGCAAGCCAGATAGTGAGTATAGACACGAATGGTTGCTACATCACATCTGCACGCATGCATGCACACAGGACAGGATTCGGCACAATAACTCACCTAATACTGTGTTGCCAAGAGCCAACATTGTCTGCATTTTATATCTTTGTATTTAATGTTGCTAAAGAAACTGTATTCAGTGTTCAGAATTGCATTCAAGGCAGGGTTGAAAAAGTCTATAAAACCACATTAAGACCATCATGTGACACTAAAACCTCCTATTGAAACATAAATCATTTTAAATGCCCCATCTATCATAAGGTATGAGAAAGATTTAAATGCAATGAAAATAAATACCTGATATATCATTCTAACAGTGCATCAATGCATGCAAATGAAACCATTGAATTGAACTCATTGTGGTATTAAAACTGAGCAGAAAGCATCAAGAACATGTGTTTTTAAAGAACACAAAGTGCTAAAGAGGAATCACAGTGCTGTACATGACAAACAGTGATGGAGGAAATAGCTCTCAGATCTTTTCATGGAGGCACATTTGGACGGCACGTTTGACATGGCTGCCTCGTTCCACGGCAACACCCTATGTGATAACTTGCATTGCTCTTAAACACATGTCACTTTATTGGGAGTATGACAGCAACAACACCCCTGATGAAAATGTTGGCAATCCTTGGTATGACTTAAGTGATCTGTGGCCAGAAAACATAACAGCATCAATGTTTTTCTCTACAACTGTCACTATGTGCCCTGAAAGATATTGTGTTACATGTTTTTTTTCCTGTCCTGCGTAGATTTGTTTCCTCCTCCATGTCAGACCCCTGCTGAGGGTCTCAACACCTCCTCCGTATTCCACAACATCAGCCTCTCCACACTCATGAGGTGTGAGGGGAGGCAAAAGTGCACACTACACCTCAGAGTCAAAACCACGTTACAACTTACTGGTATGTAAATACACAATTTGCCAATTTGTAGTTCTTTTTTTGAACTTAGGTCATCCACAAGGTGGGAAACTCTAATAAACAGTTACCCCATTAGCTAGTAGTTTTTGGAATGCCACTCCCAAGTGACATTCACTGACCAATTGAGTTTATCAGGGAAAAGTAACCTAAATTATTGAAACTAGATTTTGGTAGATAGCTAGACAGTATATTACCTTAAATATGAACCACATCCTGCCAGATTCTTGAGATTTGTAAGTAATAAGTGTTTTAATTGGATATTTATGAAATAATGTTTTCAATACATCTAATTTAAGTTCATCTTGGTACTCAACAGAAGAACAGAGGTGGTAGTTCTGACTCTCGGGGATGTCAATCTTCAATCTATCAATTAGTTTAAAAATTTGATTAAAGTTACTATTAAAGAATTTAATAATGTGTGACTTTGGCGCCCCGAGTGGCAGTGTTGGGCAGTAATGCATTACCCAGTAACGTATTACAGTAATGTGACTACTTTTCTCAGTACAGAGTACTGAAAGGGATTACAATTACAAATTTGTTAATTACATTACAGTTATTAATCCAGGTAATGCTGCGTTACTTCAACATTTTTGAGGGTCAGCTCAGGAGTGGAGACACTGGTCCGGCTGGAGGTGTGGGGAGGCGGCGTTTAGAGCTTATTTCAGCCCGTTGTTTTGGTTTTTGGGCCTGCAATTTTGCTGGTTGGGTTTACTCCCACTGCTCTCATAGTGGTAAATATACGCTGTAAAATCACAATATCAGCTGAAATGATGGGGACCTTTGGATTATTATCTGTTCTTGAGATGATGTTGTGTACAGGGGCTCATTTTCAGTTGTTTCAATTGTTTCCACACTGTCTTTATTTTATATAGGATTACTGTATGTCCTCTGTAACTGACCTTTTAACCTAAGTTTAACTTTGTCTTAATGAGGAAGGAACTCTTTGGGTGTAGTCAAGCCAATGTGGCATTAGTCATAGAGATGGTTTTCACTGATGACACATTTAAAAGCGTTTGCAAATACGCAGATTAACAGTGAAGGAAGTCTCATTTATAAAAACCAACCACATTCCATGATCACACTTCTGCTTTTACATAATGTCAATTGACGTTTTCTGTTCCTGATTCTGCACACAGGCCACGTGATCTGATACAGTGTGGATCAAACCACACATGCATTCAGACATCAGAATCAGAAATACTTTATTGATCCCAGAGGGGAAACTCCTTTGTTACAGCAGCTCACTACACTATCACGTCAATGCACACTTGAGAATACAAGGAATAGATACACACACACACACACATCTCCATGTCAACAGCACGCTTTAATAACCTCTTTGGATTTCCTCGCTGTCACGGCTTGAGTGGGGAAATCCCTTTGATCCTGTATCAGCCAATAAAATGTGACGCACACTGGCAGTCCTGTATGACACCTAAACTAATATCGGCTCACACTGGAATTTAACGGTTAACTGGTTAACAATTACTATTAATGTTTGAAAACTGTGCTCTGTGTCCTTAAACCGGCTTCTGATTTTAATATATTTTTCTCCCCAGAGTCCATCCATGGTGTGTCCATCTGCACCGCCACCGCAGGGATGATGGCGAACTGCCGAATCTTGAGCTTCAAAAGAGCATCGAGAGAAAGAATGTCAGGACTGCAGGTACTGTAACAGCACCACTGGCATCATTGGACATTTTTTGGGGTATTTAGGTATAATTGAATACCAGAGTGTGATGCAAGAGTGACTTTTCTGTTCATCACATTATAAGCAAGCAAATGCATATAGTACATAGGAGTTCCTATTGCCAAAACAGTAGATTCATGAATGTAACATTTTTCTGTAACATCTGGAATATTTTGTTCATGTATCACTTATCAGTTAGGTGAAATTTTAAATAAGTTTGGTTCCATTTCACAAATTCATTTCCATTCACATGAAAGAAGATTATTCCAGATAAAGAAAGAAATATGTCAGATGACAGATCAGTCATGACTTTCCAGTTCAAATGGCAATTACTTTGATCTGTGGTGCATTTTTATATTTTATATTTAAGCTACGAATTCTCAAAACTCAGACAAGAACATTTGCTAATTTGACACCAAAAGTTTTCAAATCACTTCATACACTTTTTTTGTGCACCATGACATTACTGTAGGTTGATATTGGTCCAAACATGTACGTGTGTGTTTTTATTTGCCCTTTTCTTGAAGCTGGATGTTGAGAATGATTGCACTGACATCTCTCCGAGCCAACAAGTGCAAATAACAGTGAAAACTGTGCCAAGCTACTGTGGCATAACCTGGACAAGCACCTATGAAGCTCCAGGTAAAAACACCTGCATGTTTGCATAAGTATGCAAACACACACTCAGTGAATTGCATACAATAGTAAATAACTGAAGTCAATAAATGGTGTTGTGTAAGCTCCCAAGTATTTCCTTGATAGAAAGAGGTAACATTAGAAACACTTTGATTCCTAGTAATGTTAAGATGAAGGTAAATGATTGTATGTAAAAACTACACATGTAACACATGTTGTGTTGCTGTAATATTTTCCTCCATGGCTATTAGTAGTTTAAACCTTATTACTTTTCTCCACAGAATGCAGCAGTGAAGATTTGCGAAGACATGTCCCAGAATGCATCAGTGAGTATTAATATATTTTTTCTTAACCAAACTGGGGAATGCATCATTATGTCTAACATGCAGTACTATAAGCCAGTGGTCGCGCACCTTTTTGCCTTTTTAGCCTTTAAAACAAAGCCATATCTAGTTACGACCTCTTGTAGGTTGTATATGTCAGTTATCTCTCAGGTTGGAACCCACTCTCACAGGCTGTCTAATGTAGGCCCTCACATGTACCTATGACTGAGATGAAAATGTCACCCTAACATTGAACTCTTTTTGAACTCTCTTTCAGCTGGGAGGCTATCATATGATGTAATCCCCCAGCGGAAGGAGCTGAGAGTCAGTGTGTCAGACATGCTGGAAAATTACAACTACCACCTCCGTCTGTGCCGTAAGGATTTCATCTGCGTTGGCACAGGGGCCAATAAACTGGTCAGTCCCTCTATTTATTGGAAACTGAGAATCAGAATGACTTTTTGTGTTGCATAATATTGAATGACTGAGACTCTATTGCCCATCAATTGGAGCTGGGATTGGCTCCACTGCCCTGTAACCCTGCACAGGATAAATTGGTATAGATGACAGATGGATGATTGGATGAATGGATTGACTTTGTGCATACCAAAATACCTGTCTCTGATGTGGTAATACCATTATTTTCACTTACAATAGGCAGGTTTCTATGACAGTGAAGCATCCTATCTAAACATAAGCACTGTGACCATCCTTACAATTTATTTTTGGATGTCAGGGCGCCCTTTGTTACTGACTTACCGGTTCAGTCAGTAGGTAATCCACTTGTAAAGTTTAAATCTCCTCACTCAGTGCTTCACTTTCTTTAATTATCTGCAACTTTTAAGAGAGTGAAGGTGAATGCCACTAATGCAATGTTGTCATCTGATGCATAACTGATATTAAGAAGTATTGGTAAAAGAACAGTCTTAATAGGGATGCTCAGGTTGAAACCACTCTCACTCTCACAGCTCGCTTGTACAGTATGAGACTCTGCCAGTGAAAAAATGTGGCCAGTCAGTCATGTGATTCAGAAATCACCAAATCACACATGCCAAAGAAAGATGGATACATGTTATAAAGCTTTGTTTATCTTCCAGATAAAGAAGGAGGAACCTGTAAAGAGCACCACCCTCTCGTACTCCCGACCTTTGCCCTGCCTCTGCATCGAGGTAAAGTTTCTGCCAACACTCCGGGTTTTAAGCGCGTGTTTCTGTTAGTAATCAATTCCATGAAAGGGCTCATTAATAAATTCCTCACAGGGATGGTCAGCTGTGATGGATGCCCCCAGAGTCCAGGTCTGCCCTTTCAAAGACCGTGAGTCACTTGATTGCTTTTAGTCAGAATCAATTCCACAATAAACTGAGTGTGTGCTGTAGCACTTCAAATCTGATACCATGTAATTTAAACAAGTTTGTGACTTCACCTGCCTGCAGGTCTAGAGGAGCTGTGGTTTGGAATTAACTTTGACCCACTGGAGGGGACGCTTTCATGGGAACCCGTCTGTCCAGTTACTGCTGTGGTTGTGTTGTGTCAGAAAAGAGAGGATGGCGTCTGTGTGGATCTGCCTCATGCCTCCCAGAATGTTAGCAGAGAAAAGGTACAAGTCTGTGACATGTTGAAACAGTAGTTGTGTTTATGTTGCTTAAGTTGTGTTATGGTCACAAATCACTTGAAGTTGGTGTACATGTGAGTCAGCAACGCATAAGATTATACGCACACTAGGCATGCCAGAAATGCCACACAGATAATAAACTGATGTGAGGCGTTGGTTCATAAACCAGATTGTCTGGTCATGTGTCATAGATTAGTCACTGGCCCTAAATATAATCCTTTGTGACACTTAGAAACAAGATGTCAGGATGCTGTTTAAGGAAAATGTCTCATGACTAACTGCTACAATAAGCACAGTATTTGTGAGTATCATCTTGCACGGATGATATAAAATGAAAGTGTTGATGAGTTCGTTCTAACTAGTTTGTTGTATGAGTTCGTTCTAACCTCTTGCTGGGAACCTTTAGACGAAATTGGGATTGTATTTTGGATTTCGGCATTGGATCGGGGCCATTGCACTCGAGAAGGGAATTCTCTGTCAGTATAAAAATAGCCAGTGACGCATCTGAAAGCTGAATCTAGCTGACCTAAAAAAAAACAGTCTGAACCCAAACAAATCTCGAGTAGTGTAGCGTTCAGTCAGTCTAATCTAAACTATCCACGTTAGTAGTTTAGTAGTAGTAGCGACACTGTGTATGTGTCTGTGTATGAAGATTGTTATTTCATCAGTGACTAACTATTTCATTAATCTTTACATTTCAGATAAGATTTACTAAAGTGGATCCACACCCTCAACTGTGCATGAAGGTAATGATCACTTTACCCCCCTTGGCTCTTCAGGAGGTTCACTGTAGAGAAACAATAGAGCTGACATAAATCATGGGAAGTGCATCTATGTTCCCAGGGTTCTATGTTCCCTAGATCAATATCCTCTTAATATGACATTAAGGAGACCTTTCAAAGGGTTTTTGTTCTCAGCAGTGTTTTTCCTTTGGTCAAATGTTCAATGTATGGTTCCCTGGTTCAATATGTTGATATCACCCACCTGTAACTCATAGCCTGCTGATGTTATACTCCTTGAAACCTAGGCCCCCAAATTTGCAAGCAAGACAGTGTTCTTGACTTTAGACATTGATATCTTCACAGTAGCTGAACAGATTTTTACCATATGCATTTGAAACAGCCATCTCCCTTTGTTCTTTTGCAATTGAACTGCAAAGATAGAATTTACCAATCTCTTACAATGTTAGTTTATATCAAGAGACAAACATGCTCATAGGACCCTGGGAACATAGGGATGTTCCCAAATCATGTTACTGTTGGTACCACTTTTTTAGTCATGGACACTACTCCTTATTTATACTGTATGATTTATGAATCACACTAAATATTTTCTCCTCATTCTGTACTCTTTGACTCTGCTGTACTCATGTCTGATTACAGTTAAGATGCCCTTTCAACCAGCTGTGGCAATTGTTCAACTGTTGTTTTTATTAAGGCTAGCATAGTAGAACTCAGTATCAGTTCAAATAATTTAACTCTGTGTTTAAGGAATCGCTTAACATGTAATACACCTATTAAGAATTAGACGAGAAGACTGATAACACTCATGTTTGTATGTTAAATAAGCTACAGCCAGCAACTAGCAGTTAGCTTAGCTCTGCACTAATACTCGAAACAGGGGGAAAAGGCTAGCCTGTGTCTAAAGGTGACCTAATCCACCTACCAGCACTTCTAAAGCTCACTAACTAACATGTCATATCTTGCTTATTTAAATCAAACAGAAACCAAAGTGTAAAAACAGCATGTTTTACGCGGTTTTCTTTGCCAGATACAGTAACCTCCTCGAGTCTCTGCTGGTTAGAAGTTTTAGAGGTGCTCGTAGGTGGATTTGGTTGCCTTTGGACAGAGTCAGGCTAGCTGTTTCCCCCAGTTTCCAGTCTTTGTTCTAAGCTAAGCTAAGACAACCATCTGGACAACCGTCTGTTGGACAAATAGGAATCTACCGCCGGCATCCAGTTAGCTTAGGTTACCGGTTAGCTGGTAATCTAAACTAAGCCAGACAGACATGAGAGTGATATCGGGCTTTTCATCTAACTCGGCAACAAAGTACTTTGTCAGATACTTTAATAAATTTCATCCAGTCCTAATTTTAATGCTTGGTTCCTTGGTTCCACAGGAATGCATGATAATGGCAGAAAAACCTTTTCCTTGGAAATAAATGTAATTATGTGCTAATTTTTGGTGGTATGGAGTGACAGAGTTCCATCCCACAGTGTATTATCACGCTTTTACCTTGGTAACTACAATAAAATAAGGGGGAAGCTGTGTTCAAACCAAGCATCCGTTCCAGCTAATGCCAGCAGTGAGACTTAACTGGTAGCCTAACCACAAAGCAGAAGTACTGTTGCTATTGTTATTTGCAGTTTTTTTTAATACTTTTTTTGTGTACAGACTTACAGTGAGTGACTTAGACACACACACACACTTACATTAATTTAAAAAAAAAAAGCAGTGTTTATATAGTTCTTACCTGTATTTGTATTTTTTATCTGCAAGTCTATTTTATTTCAGTATTTTATTTACTTATCTGTAGGCTATATATATATTTATTTATTTATACAAGTCTGTTTCCCATGCTCCTTTGAACTGAATTGAATTCAGCTGTTTGCTGGAACTCTTTTCTGTGGGTATGGTATAATGTGTTTAATAGGCTCTCTGATTCTCACATTTAGATTTCTTTCTTAGAACTAAGGGTTATGTTTATGAGCTTTATATAACTGTTAGACAAGGAGTGCTGCAAAATGTAATTATACTATCTTCTTCAGTTCACTGCAGACTCTCAGTCCTGGACCAGGTGCCCCTTTGCTGAGGCAAGATTCCAAGGTACCACTTTTTATCACATTAGCATGCCAATCATACCACAAGTATCGTCTGATTATAGGGCTGCAACATCAGTCTATGGCAATAAATCTACCTGACGGTCATTTCAGAGCCACATTTTGGTTAGAGAGATTATGAAGATCATGACAGACATTATGTAATGTGGTGTTGTAGAATTAGTCATTATAATGATAGCTGTGCAATAATTTCCAGCGTGGGAGGTGGTTGTGATGAGAAGACAAGGTCATGAAGACGTGAAGATGTCGTCACAGATCACTGCAACGTTTTCTGTGGGGCTGTGTGTGAAGTCTGAAGGGTCTACTGTGTGCCAGGTCACCAAAACACACACCATGCATGTGGTAGGTATCGCACACTTGATTTGAATTTGGGGAAGTGCCTGCATTTTCATACAAATCTTTCACTGACCCCTTGTGCCCTGTATGGAAGCATCTGCATTTGTTATATGAAGGAGCTGTCACAACATGCTTGCAACGATTGCGTGGCAGCTTCTTGTGTATCTGATTACTGTTACATATTTCCTTTCCTCTAAGGTGTTATAGCTTCAAACCATTATTTGTAATTAACAAAGAAATTAAAAGTAATTACACAGTAATCACAGGGTACCAACCAATATATCAAACACATAAAATGTGCAACAACATATTTACTGGTGTTGTTGCAGGAATCCCTGCATTTATGTGTAATTACTACTAGCTGCATGACAGATAGCAGATAAAGGAGACAATAAAAGCAAAACTGAAACCATGTCAGCTTCCATAACACCTGCACAGTTAAACTTCTAAGAAATGTTTGTTTCTTTTGTCTTTTTCTCAGGAGAAACACACAGCTGTTGGCTTAGATCTGGCAGGGAAACTATGCGACTCTTGTCTCCAGGTATGATTGTGTAGTCCATAGATCCTTTGAGGTAAACTGCATGTCCCTTCACATTTAAACAGACAGTGACTTTAAATATACATTTTGTATTTGCATAGGTCAAGAGGCTCGATGTGAAGTTTGCTGCCACAATCATTCACTGTCTTGACCCGTGCAGTAAGTATGTTTTTTTGACCACTACTCATCACAAACTAGAGATGAATTCATCCGTGTCTTCTCTTCTCTCCTTTTTTGGTCCCATCCTGTATGGTCTAATCTGGATCTCTCCCATCTCTTTTCCTTTGTTTCTCTTTAAATATTCACAACCCGAGGCACCACATCAGTTTTTTAAATGTGGTTTGAAGCAGTAATAGCATATATTTACTGTAGGACAATAGGACAATCATAAATGTGTGAGTGGTTTCTGAAGAAAGAAGAACACCATCTTTGATTTACTGTTTTCATTTCAGCTCCAGTTTTATATATATATATATATATATATATATATATATATATATATATATATATATATTCTATACACTGTAACTTGTCTTCACAGATCAATCATCGCCCCTCAGACCTGTCATCTCCAGTCGAGCCTCTTGGGACTTGACCTTGGTCGTTGTACCAGCTGGTGTTTGCCTCTCTGGCATCATAATTGTTATGCTGTTGCTACACATACTGTTAACCGGTAGGTAGAAATTAACACTATCAAGCTCAGGCCTGCAATGTTGCAAGACAACACAACACACAATTATTTAAGCACTTGTACCAAAATTGATTTTGGCCCAGTTCCAGTGTGCACCCTTCAAACTCACAGACCTTACTGCATACATTGCATGCATTGCACACGCTTGGTTAAGGCTTCAATGCTGCAGACTTTGCTTGCTGGTTCATGCATTTATCTCCTCCAGGCTAGACTACTGTAATGCCCTTCTTGCTGGTCTCCCCATTAAGACTGTGAAACGGCTCCAGCTCATTCAAAATGCTGCAGCCAGAGTACTCACTGGAACAACAAAAACTGAATGTATTACTCCTGTAATTAGATCACTTCACTGGCTTCTGATAAAATACAGAATTGATTTCAAAATATTGCTCACTATTTACAAATCACTTAATGGTCTAGCGCCTAAATACATCTCTGATCTGCTCACTGCTTACAAACCCTCCAGAACCCTCAGATCATCAGACACTGGTCTCCTAACTGTACCCATGATCAGTAGTAAATCTGGTGAAGGTGCATTCAGTTATTACGGGCCCAGTCTCTGGAACAAACTGACTGATGACATAAGATGTACCACAACTGTGACATCTTTTAAAAGCAAACTTAAGACCTACCTGTTCTCTCAGGCCTATGACTAGCTAGAGCTTCCGTCCGTCTGTCTGTCCCTCTCTCTCTCTCTCTCTCTCTCTCTCTCTCTCTCTCTCTCTCTCTCTCTATGTGGATGGGTGTGTTTATGTTGGTGGGCGGGCAGGGGATGGATTTATGGATGTAATATGTATTTCAGTATGTAATCATGTCTTATTTTATTTTGTTCACATTTGTTGTATGTGAAGCACATTGAGCTTACATTGTATGAAATGTGCTATATAAATAAATTTGACTTGCCTTGAGGGAACTAACCACAAATAATAGTGTTCTGACATAAAAAACAGTTGTTATCTATGTTTGTTTTCCATCTCCTTGATAGCCGATTGAACTTGTAGTAACAATTTCTCATATAATTGTGGTTGTTATCAGGTACAAAACACACCATGTCAAAAAATAATTACACACTTGCCTGCTGCACATGTAATGCTTGCTGTACTTTCTGTGGCCTTCTCTGAACTTGCGGTACTGTTTCTTAGGAAAAGATTTGTGTTTGCAATGTGTACAACATTAGTTGTTAGATTGATTGATGCATTTTTCAATGGACTGGATGTGGGCTTTAAGCAAGACTCCCTCTGTGAATGGATGGTTTACAGTAACCTAAACTGCAAGTACCATGGATGTATTGGGTAGTGCAAAATGCACAACTCATTTCAATGAAAACCAGCCATTGAATTTGTCATTATATTGGTCTAGTTCCTCATCTGATTCCCCTTGTATTCCATTTTAGTGTATCAGAGGAAGAAACAAAAACAAAATGGAGGCTGTACCTCTAAAAAGCAAACAGGTAAGATTATCACAATCTTTTTTTCTTTTGTGGACTACAAAGCATATGCACTTTCAAATACCTAAAACCTGAACTCCTTTGTTTTGACAGATCGTGCTTTTGACTGTGTGGTCCCTGCATTGCAAATTCAACCTGTTCTCCATGGAGGGGTCCTCATACCTGATTCGCCGCAGTGTGGGAACACTGAGAAGGCTAACTTAATCTCTGACTGACCAAAGAATGGCATTACAAGCATTACTTGTAACGTGCATTATAAAACTGTAAAGATGTTACACAAACCAAAATAAGTTCTCTGTTGAATGCAGTGTACAATGTTGGGACAGGTATTTCAAATGTTATGTATGTTATTGTAAATGTGCTGGTTAGTATGCTTGTTATAGTTATTTGCTGCTGTTTATGTATTCTGTGTGGCTTTGTTTGTTTGGGTGAAAGTGTATTTCATCATTTATAAGTTAAAATATTCTAAACAGCCAGTTCCCATCCCAATTAGATTTATATTTTCAATAAAAAAATGCAAAATATGAAAGAAAACCTGCAGATTTTCTTGAACAACTTCTGTTTTTGAACATTATGTTTTTTCAAAATGAATTTAACTTTAGGAAAGTAATGATTCGCTTATTTTTAGTTCAGTATTGTCCATAATTTGAAATGTAATGAAGTCTAAACCTTTTCTTATGTAAGTTTCCTTGTATTAGAAGCAAACGGTAGTCACAGCCTTAAATGTGCCACATCACTCACAACATTATATAATACGATAATTGGAAATGTCAAAATATGACAGAGATGATATATCAAACAGGAGCAGTGAGTTGAATCACCTCTGACAATAAGAGCTTCACCAAACTGGTGTATTTACCACTGTTGTGGGTTCTGTATTGCAAGATGTTTGTGTTATTTTGTCCAGAATGTAGAGGTCTGGTATTTAAACTTAACCGTTTCTAAGAGATTCATTTTCAGTGGAGCTCCCACACTAGTTTGCACACTTGTTCAGACAAGCCAGCACTGCTGTTTGCTGTGTTTCTTTGCAAGTGACACCTCACTTCCTTTATCCTTTGCATATTTTGCTTCTCTTTCTTACATTCACATACACATCTGCTGGTATGGAGTATGTTAGCCCCCATGTACCATTGTTACCAGAATGAAAACATTTTTAATTACTGAAAGCTCATAAAACATCACAAGTGACGATGAGCACATTATATGGACATGTGAATTAAACTATAGTAACAAGAATTATTAAAGCTGCTGTCATCAATATTTTTCCCCTGGAAAAAAAAACACTGGATCAAATTACTATGTAATGTGAAAGCTGTCACTCGTATTGATGATGTAATTATACGCCCAGTTCTGCAGTTTCTCTCAGCTCTAGAGTTTTTTTTAATCTTCTTTCAGCTCATTGTTTTGGTTTTACAATCTGCAATTTTACTAATTTGGTTCACGCTCACTGCTTTCATTAACCTCATTTCCAGCAGCAGCTGCTGTCAGCCAAAACGTTGTAATAAACCAACTAGATGCAATCTGCCCAGCACCTAAATGAGCTAAATGGTAATGTCAACAATGTCAACAATGCTAACATTCCAACGTTTAGTGGGTAATGAAGATGTACATCATCGTAGTTTAGCATGCTAACATTTTAAGCTTTGACCTGCTGGAGGCACTATAAAAAGTTAATGGATCACCAAAGATCACCACTTTGCACACACATATACTTGGCTCCAGTAGCACCAAATATTAGGAGTACTGATCAGACACCATTTTTTCTAATGTCCTGGTCCATTTATTCCTATGGATTCCAGTCCACTGTTTTAGCTTATAGAGGCTGGATGCAAGGATAGACTCCTGATTTGCCATGGTAGTCTGGAAAGCAGCCAAACATCCTGGTCGCCTGGAATGAAGGAAAGCGTTAGCTCCAGATAAAGGCCCTTACATCTCTCCCTTCCTTCCACAAATTCTTCCCCTACCACTTTACTGTGCCAGCCACATCATTCTCTGCACGGGAATGATTTCCGCTTGATATACATAAGCAAATGATGTTGCTCCAAACAGGACACTGTACCAGTAAGAGAACAGAGGCCTCTATGTGCAGATAATTATGCAGAAGGCCTGCAGACATGCACAAGTACACAATCCACCCTGTGACCAGGATTTCACACATGAGGAACTTGTTACTGTAAAACTCTAAATGGGAAGGTCTTCTGGTCTTGGTGTGCTGGAACACATTTCCTTGTTAGATTGGTTTTGAATGTGCAGTAAGCAAGCATGTAAACATGGTGAGTCAAATATAAAAAAAGAGAAGAAAATAATGGCCTCTTTAAAATTGCACTCACCTCACAGGAAGTACAGAAGCAGTGTCTATGTTTGTCATTTACCACAGTCATGCTTTGTCATGTTTTATATGACAAAGCTCATCTGTCCTTTTCCCAAAACCTGCATATACAGGGATACTTCCTCTTAGTAGAAAGGAATCTTCTTGCATGAATCATAAAACATGTCCACAAATATGAGTGACCTTTAACTGGTATCATATCAGTGTGTCATTATTGATCATACCCTAGTCACATTAAGGAAATACTTCAATTTGATGGTCATCTGATTATTGTAATGTATCGGTCTAAATCATGGTGACAATGCAAAAAATCCACAGCAGGTATTGGGTGGTGCTTTAACCCAGAAAGGATCCTGGATCTGAAACACATGTTGGCATGATGATTACTGCTTACTTGCTTAAAGCGTGAGTCCACACAATATTCCCACTTACCACGTGTGATATGACATGCATGCAGTCATTAGTCCATCTTCCCCAAACACACCCCTTTACCCCCCTCAGAAAAGTTTGAGTAGATACCAAAGAGAAGGTCTTTAAATTGTTTCACATTTATTTATTCAATTATCAATGGACAGTTATATATCTTCTAATATATCTTCTCTACATTTTATTTCCTTTGATGAAGCTCTAAATGCTGTCCACTCCACATTGCAAGGAATAAACTGGTGGAGAAACACTGACTCCTTGATTTTTTTTTATTGTGGAAACATTTAAATGTATTGAGTATATAAAAATATTATAAAAAAATCTTGTGGATGATGTGAATGAAGCAATCCTACTTTTAAGCAGTCCTACGTTGTTTGGACTTTGTAACTGTCCTCCTATTTACAGACTGTAAAAACTATCTGCATGGCTGGAATACCACTGGGAGGTGAAGGGGGCAGCTCGCATAAAGAAGAAGTTGAAAGAAAGACAGAAAGAAAGAAAGAAACCAATACAAGAATGAAAGAAATCAATGCAATAAAGAAAGACACACCTAAACTGAACAGTAAACAACAAATGTAGGCAAAGAGAAAAATGATGCAAGGACACAACGAATAAAAGAATAATATGGGAAAAACACATTCCAATAAAATGGCAAAAGGCACATGATTGTATGTTTGCAGTCTAACTAACGGACCAGTGTGTCGTTCTACCCTGATGGTACCCCACCTGTATGAGACTGATAAAAACAGAACAATCATCTTTCTGTGTCAGTTTATCAGGAAAGAACACTGTGGAATTTTGTTTCAGCTTCAGCTTCAGTCCTGTCTTTCAAACAGTGATCTCACTGAAGTTTTAACAAGATCTGATCATGAACACAACATCACTCTCTCAGTCAAAGGAAGGGTGCATGCTGATACCTGCTGGCAAGAGGTGACATCACTGGCTTATTACACTGTAAAAAATAACATCACAAACCAGTCTCACAAAAACAGAAAATATCACTGTGCAGGCAGTCATACTTTGTGTACAAGATCATGTTTGTATTTATATGTAAGGAAAATGTCCCTATTTGATCCATTTTGAAAAAGAGAACCAATATTATTAACAGTACAAAATGACAAGCACATTTTGTGGACAAGTAGCATGTTTGACAAAATGATCAAACCTTTACAGAATAAAAGTTTTGCAATATTTTTAAGTATTTAAAATTAAACTTTACTTGATGATTTACCCTAAAGAGTAATAATAAATGGTGAAAAGGCAGTCATTATATGATGTACTCTAAATACATGGTGAACAGTGCCATCTTCAGGTCAGAAGAAAGATTTTGTTTATGACTGTAAATGTAGCATTTACCTTAGCAAATTCTGTTTTTATTTGAAGTTAGGCCAGAGGCCAGGATCATCATCAACTATAGAACGGCTACCCTAATATTATTTGCCATATTATTAAGTTAATTACTTGACAAACAATAGACCACCAACTGCAGAGTACATAGATAGGACAGCCTGAATGCTCCCTTTGGTGTGACATTTGTAAGATATAACTTTCATATTAATTCATGGCAATGATTGCACTTTATTTCTATTTATTATGATGATAAAAATAGCAAGATGTAAAAAAACTTTTCGATCATGTTTCTGGCTATATAATACAGTAACTGCTTCCAGTTGAAGAATATGACATTTTTTTTAAAGCAGAGACTACGGGTGTGTCTCAAACGTATCCATTGTTCATTAGTGACTGTCCCAAAGCAAAAAATTTTGCAGTGCACCGGAAGCTCAACCCTTGACAATTCCTAGATGCTGGAGGAAATGTTATCACACTTCTGCTTGGTGGCATTCACCCAGAAATCCAGAGTAGCACAGACATGTAAGACTTTTTATTGTTGCAGAAAAACATGTTGAAATTTTTCAACCACATCATTTTCACCATCCTACAGGGCCATCAGTCCTTACATGTTGTTCTACAATGGCCACAAGATGGCGGTGTTCACCAAGATTTTACTGGAATGGAAACGGCAACACACAAGATGTGGATGGTTTCTGTTCATGGTGCAAATCCGTGAAAAATAAACAGTCATACTAAAGATGAGAAAATTTGTTTGACAGTTGAATGAAAGGAGCAAACACAACAACCACTATAAAGTATTATCTGACAGGTGGCGGAGAGGCTCTAAATGTCAGCAACTAACTTAAGTAGAGCTGCTGCTGATTAAATATATGCCAAAAGTGCACCTGAGCGAGGCATTAAACCTTAAAGGAAACCTCAGAACAATAAAGAGCCTTAGAGATAGCCAAACAATGATGCTGGCGATAAGATCTGTGACATATCGTCATCTGTGCTGTTTTTTTTGGTGATGAAGTTCTGTAGTTAACCTTTATTTGATGTAAACACCTTCCTTTATCCTCCTTGGTCTGGTTTTACCTTAATTAGTGGTTTCCTACATTTCCCAGAATGCATTGCATGGATAACCTCTATGGAATTTAGTGCATTCAGCTCTAGGTTTTACATCTACTGTATATGGATAGAAAATTTGGAATACTGACTCTAACAGAATGCAGAGAAAAGTGAGAATACTCTTATTAAGAATTAAGTGAGAATTGCACCCTTATATTCAAAATGCATTATATCTTGAAGCAGCATTGCATTTACGTCCATATTTGTATTTCTCAGAGTAATAGTCCCACAAAGAACTCTGAGTCTGAGTCTGAGAGAGTGAATGTTTATCTTTGATGTTTTAGATTGTTGATACATTCCCTAAAATTAAACTCTATTGTAGCTTTGCTGGAATTATCTGAACATGATGTAATGCTGTCTAAGCATGGCCAGTTATCCACAGGGATAAAAATGCCAGGTGCAGTGCCAGCAGCTGTCTTTGGTGGACTTTTCCTTCAAAACAATTAGAAATGCAGTAAGAACAAATAAAAATAGAAGCATTTTTCAGACTAGCATTAGCACATAGGATGATGCTTAAGGCCTTCAGGTAAAACACTACCATGCTTCTGTCTTTATCTCTATTTCTGTCTATCTGTCTGTCCATCTCTGTCTCTAAGCCCATGCAGTGAAAGAATGACAAACAGGGAGGCCAGAGACAACAGACAGGGATGAGCTAATCCTTGTTGTGTATAATTCCAGACATTCCGATGGGGTGTTGTTCCCAGGCGGGCTAATCAGCAGCGCTCGCGCCAGGGCTTTGCGCTAAACAAACAAACACGGGCCGCTTTCAGAGCCGCAGTGAGTGGAAAACTGATGTCAAACAGGCAAGTATTCACACACAAAGGCACTCACACCCTCAGGTATGCATAGAAAGACACATATCCGTGAACACATATGTACACACAAGAGGAGAGCTGGGTAACTGGGACAAAGGTGAAAGGTTCAAGGGTGGAAAAAAAGAGAATGGATGGGGGGATGGGATGAAGATCTGGTTTTAGCAGGAGATTCCATATTGATGAGGGAAAATTGCCCTCACTTTGCCATTTAAAATACATGAAAAGTGTGTCTTCAAACCAATACATACTGTTTATTCATAAACATTTACTTCTTATAGGGATTTTTGAACTGGCCAAAGCAAACCGTACTACCTGGTAAACCTGTTCTTCCATCTGCAATTGCATTTTCAAATTACGCATGAATTGTGAGTTTTTAGGTCTTGCAGGGTCCAGGCCTGGACTTTTGGGAGCTACCGTGTTTATAGGCCATTAGGTGAGGAATACAGGAGGATGGGAAACCAAATAGCTAAACAGAGGAGCAAGAGGGTAAGAAGTACTGTGGGTCGAAGAGGTGACAGACGACAAGGTAAAGAACCTCCTGTAGATGAAATGATGAAAGACAGGGATTGTCAGACTGAGAGGACGAGGAGACAGGGAGCCAGGAGAGAAGACGACAAGCTTGTCAAAGGAGGAGAGACAGGAAGGCTCTCGAAGAAAACTACAGTACTTGTCGGTAGGTCCTGTTGACAAGGATAGGAAAAGCTCTCTCGCACACAGAGGCCTCTTTGTTTCTTTGTGAGTCATTCTAGAAAGGCCACAGCTGTAAACAGTCGAGATCAGTCCATTAGGCCCCGAGGTGCCGGAGCTCCAGTGTTGACTGTGAATCCGGAAAGAAACGGCAAGCTTGAGTCATCAATAAACATAATAGTCAGATGAGTGTGTAAGTGTGTGTAAGTGTGTGTGAGTGTTGGAGGGGGGGTAATAGGAGGCAGAGAGAGGAGGAGTGCAGGGTTTAGGGGGATAATGGCGCAGAGTAGCACGGGGCAATGATCTCATGCCTCTCCCAGCTGGCAAACAAGGCCTTTTCCATGGGCTCTTATCTCTCTGTCACCCCTCTGCTGTCTCTCCAAATCCCTCCCTTTCTCTCTCACACTGGCAACTCTTTCTCATCCTCGCTCTCCCTCCCTTTCTCTCTCTCACTCCACTCAGTGTTTATACTGGAGGGAAATATTTTGTGGCGGTGGTGGTGGCAATTATTTCCATCCCTTGACTCAATTCAATGCTTCAATTCAAAGTGAGTGAATATCTATGCCTTTCTCCAACACACACATATATACCACGTACGTAATAAAAACTAACCTTTAGATTTACTTCTTGCCTTTTAATTAGCAGTCACCTTGCTCATTTTCGTCAGGATTTGGGTCAGATCCTCAGGGATCGCACCATAAATGCCAGGTCACTGGTAGCGCAGCAGTAAAAGGCTGTGAATAGCTCAAAGAAGCCCTGGGCTAGTGACCTCAGGGGAGTCACTGCCCTTTGTCAGCTTTGATGACTTCTGACCTGTCGTGACCCCGGCACACGCCAGGCCTACTCCCGCCTCCTGCCCCTTCTGTCGGTTTGGTTTGTATGTTAAAGCCATGTGAGTACACAGCAACAATCAGACCTTATGAACCTCTGACAAACACACATACACACACACACACGCACACACACAGAGTCCATCTGTTGGAAGGCAACCTGTGACCCTGGACATTTCAGTAGTTGAGGTCAAGCCATGTGCCGATTGGCCAGCTGTGGAGGTTCCACACTCCTATTTATGTGTGTGTGTGTGTGTGTGTGTGTGTGTGTGTGTGTGTGTGTGTGAGAGAGAGAGAGAGAGACACAGGCAGGTGGGCAGGAGTACCAGTACAGCCGTATATAAAGACAACAAAACAATGGCAAAGGCAACAGTGGGACACAATGAGCTCACTCAGCACAAACATTATTGCAGAAAGAGAGGGCAAACTGCAGGGTCAAAATATACCTGACTCCAAATTTTACTTACCAATGCCCAGAAATCTTTTTCTTGTTTAGCAGTCATGACAAATATCTTAAAGGAATAGTTTTTTTCAGTTTAGGAAATACACTAAACATTCACTTTCTTACCAAGAGTTCGATAACAAGATTGATACCACTCTCATGTCTGTCCGTTAAATATGAAGCTACATCTAGCAGTTGATAAGCTTAGCTTAGCACATAGACTGGAGGCAGGGGAAACAGCCTGGCTCCATGAAGGTAACACAATCTGTCAGGCAACCAGAGGCGACTCCAGCACAAAATCACAACTTGTCGTTTTTACGCTTCAGTTTTTGCTCTGATTAAACAAATGACTTGTACCTCTGTACAGAGCCAGGCTGGCTGTTTCCCCTTTCCAGTCTTTATGCTAAGCTACGCTAACCAGCCGCTGGTTGTAGTTTCATATTTAGCGTACAGATTTGAGAGTGGTATCGATCTTCTCATGTGACTCCGCAAGAAAGCAAATCAACACATTTCCCAAAATGTGAAAGTATTACTTTAGAGGCTGGCGACAGATACTGTATCTCAAAACCTAAACACATTTCCGCAAACCAGAAGTACTTGCATCGCAAGGTACCACTTAGAGGTAAGTAATCAGATATCAGGTAATCCAATTTTTTTTTAGCAATTTTGGTGAACTGACCCTTTAATCACCATCCTTAGTGGCTTCATATTAAGATATCTCATTGTGGTTTGATTATGAAACTAAACAAAGAAGACAAGTATGTGATTCAACATGATTGGAGCAAGTTGCATGTTTTTGTGTGTGTCAGCCCTCAAACACTTTGATCTGATCGAGATGTCTTTGTTAGAGTGAAAGCTCAGCCGAATCACACCACTCCTGTCTTCACTGTGAGAGCTGGGATTGGCTGAAAAAGAAGAATAACACGGAAACACAATGCAGAAGCTGTTTTTTCTGTGGGGGGTGGATGGAGTGTATGCATGTGTGTGTGCTGACCCCCCACTGTGTGCTAAGCAGAGAGGGTGGGGGTAAGAGGCCTGTGGGTGGATGATTGCCAGGCCTTTCCTGCAGTTCTAAAAGCTCCCCACTTGTCGGCCTTTGCTTGATAATCACTGATGTGTGTATGTGTGTGTGTGTGTGTGTGTTTGTGTGTGCGTTTGGCACAGTAACTGGCACGACTTCATAGGGATCTGCCAACCCCCCGTGCACAATGGCTTTTGTCGGTACAGGCCCACTGCACCAGACCAAAGTCATATTCTATGCAAGATACCAGGATCCCATCAAAGAAAGATGAGAGTGTGTGTGTGTGCATGTGTGTGTGTGATGAGGGAGGGGTGTTGGCTAATTGAGTAATTGAGAAAGGAAGGTAAAATAAAATGAGAAGAGAAACTGGTTACCTACAGAGGGGGAGAAAAAGGTAGAGTAGCAAAAGAAAAATCAGAGCGGGACAAAAGAGATTACCGTGAAACAGAAACCACCTGGGAGAAGTGAAGTTTGGGAGAGACAGGGAAAAAACACACACACACACACACACACACACACGTTGTGTCATGCTATCCTGACACACTCACAACCTACTATACATCACAAAACATGGAGGAATTCAGTGCTGGTATTCACATATGGCTCAGATACTGGCCAGCAATGTGAGGCTGGCTTTTTAACCACTGAGTACATCACACAGATATACTGCTACTCTTAAAATCCAAGGCAATGCCAAAGATGCAATGAAACCTCCATATGGGATTTTTTTTCATGCATGTCACTTAATATGGGCATTCACTGCAGGGTTTTTTTCTGAAGAGAAGGTTTTACACATATTTTATTTGGAGTTTTTCCACTAATGCTACAATTTTCCATCAAAGCCCAGCTGATACATCAGCCCCGTTGTAATTATCGGAACAAGAAATTACAGTGTCTCCATTACAGAGTTTGTCCATGAAAGAGCACCCACAAGTTTATTTGTCAACTGTAAAAAAAAAAAAAAAATGCCGTTTAGTACATACCTTGGTCACAATACTTGGATATCCAAATTTAAGACATCCTCATTGTAAATGTTTGTTTATGATGTGTGTGTATAATACTAAAAACAAATATTTGAACACTTCAAGATCAATATTGGCATAGTCTCAAAAATCTAGTTTCTGGAGCAATAGGCCTGACAATTTTTGTCAAAATTCCTTTGCAGATCAGCATGATAGTGTCAGCATTTGTATCAATTTTCATCTTTTTTAAGGAATTTCATTTCCAGCCATGGAAACATGTACACAACTTGAAAAAAGTTAATACCCTGCATAAAGGTAAAGCCTTTTTTTGTTAACCCATTTGCCCTTTGAAGGATAGGCTCACATTGTTCAAGTCTCAAAACAATGCCCACATGCCCATATTTACATTTTTGGTTTTTGGTCTAAAGCGTTTTTGGTTTCTGTAATTGTTCCTCCTGTTCATAGTAACCATGAAGGGATCTGTTCCTGACACTATTTAAATGGTCATCTACCAAAGTTTGAAATGGCTTTGGGAAGGAATCTCTTCACAGCCAGTATGGACATGATTACAGCGGCCAATAGCTCTTTCGATGCACATATCGGCATGTGAGTGTTGTTTCAAGACTGACCTGAAAAATGTGAACCCGTCACTAATCATTTATTTTCCTGCAGACAATCTCCTGTAGGAAAATCGAGCCTGTGACTCGACTTGGGCTGCGTCCAACATTCCAGTCCTTATAGTATATGGGGATATACATTACGTTACTGGCAGAGCGCCTTGGCAGCCACCACATACTACATCTACATTGCAGCAGTGGTGGAATGGCAGATTAACTCATTGGCCTTTATGTAGTAAATGAAAAAAAAAGGGCACGTGCAGCATTGTTTAGCTTGAGGGATGCACATTGTATACCTCCACAGCAATGTCGTTCATCATCACAGCATATCCATATGGTTGACCTATATTCCAGCCTGCGTCCTCTCGCGTATAGGGCCCCTGTGGGAATTAAATTCTGCTGTAATCATGATGGTTGGATCCCCCCACCTCACTCACCCCACTACCCCCTCCAAACCTTTATTGTTATTGTCACCTTAGGGGTCAGATTTGGCCCTGTTGGCCCTCAGACCTTTCCGAGGCGTACGCCCCCAGGGAGCACACCGCTACAACTCATGCAAGTCATTGTGATGTATGAATCCTGTGACATTTCTGCATGCATTTGAATCATTTCTGTGACTGTTTAGCCTACTGGCCTGCATGTGTGAGGCAGCTGACAGCTATGTTCAGCTTAAACAAACTGAATTTCAAATGATGGAAGTCCTCTCAGTGCATTTTGTGATGTCCCTCTTGGGGAAAGCTCACGGCGTGGACATCAGAGTGGCGTTGACGATGAATGCCCTATAATTATGCTACAATGCCCATGGGGGCATGGGACTAGCTCATTAATGCCAGAGCACTGATGGACTGTTGGTAATTGCCATTTTGGAGAGGTGGAGGTTTGGGAGGAGGGGTAACCAAGGTCATTCACCAACACCTTTGGCTAAGAGAAGCTGAGGTGGCATTTTCAGTAAGGCTGAACATATTATACATCAGCTGTGCCTCACATTTTTGTTTTCCTTCTACTTTTTCATTTTGCCACTCTAGATTAATTTGAAAACCAATTCCCTCCCCCTTCATTGCACGTATGCTGTTCTGTCATTTTGAACGTGCAGAGCTTTTTAATTGGGGCAATATCAGTTGAGGAAATAACATTTTATGTTTTTCCATTTTTGATTAAACAAGACTCACAATGATAATGCTAACATGCTGATGTTTAGTAGGTATAATGAACAGTACATACCTCAGTACGTCTACGATGGATCATATGCATTTTATTCCATTTTATTGTGTTCTATACATAGTATATAATTCAGCATTTTCAAACCAAGCCACAGTGACAACTACATGTCAATAATGGATGAATAACTGCTCTGTAATGGAACATACATGTGCACACACACACACACACACACACACACACACACACTCGTATGCACACTCTCACAGCCGGGCAACCTATTTTAAGGCTGATCCACAATTCATCTAGTTGTCAATCACAAGCCACGACAGGCTATTTCCTTCTGCTACTGGAACAACACATCAAAACACAAAGAGCCAGACACTTGTTACCACGCTCATTGAGGATCCTCTATTTCTGCCTCACCCTCCCTTTATGTTTCCTGCTTTCTTTCTCTCCCTCACTTTTTTCTCTTTCTTTATTTCTACCTTCCTGCTGTGTGTTTTGTGGTGCCTGTGATTTTTCCATCCTTTAATTCACTGAATGCCCTGATTCAGATGATGAGTGTGTGTTTGCACGTGTGCTTCTGTGAGTGTTTTAAGTATTGTATGAGTGATTGCCTTGTGTATTGTACGGATGAGTGTACATTGTGCATTGTATGTATGTGTGTGTATTTCTAATAACCATACAGAGGCAAGTGTGCATCATTTGTGGTTGTAAAGTGTGTGAATGGGTTGGGTCACTTTTTCATTGAAGGTGGCAGTGGTACACGCATGCACACACACGTACAGAAATGCACGCCCACACAAGGATTTCTTTTCACAGTGAAATAAAGAGACCAATCCTCAGAGGGCCCTGAAAAAGGCGGGAGAGGTGGATGTGCAGCAACAGAGAAGGGTGGAGTGCGTATGGTTGGGAGTGGGGGTGGGGTCAGGAGTCAGAGCAGATGGCAGACATTGCTGCTGCCCCTCCCCCTCTACTCTTTCTCTCCTCCCCCTCCTCCTCCCCCATGGTGGCTCAGCAGGTTATGGAGTAGGGGCAATTAACAAGCAGGGAGGTGGTCCCAAAGCCCCACCCACCATCCACCTCCACCCAAGTGTGTGTGTGTGTGTGTGTCACAGAGGACCACTCCATCAAGCTGCACCCCCTGGGGCGTAAAGTGCGCAAACACACACTCGTGTTTACAGCTCCATTAGTGATGCCACAGACAGGTGCAAAGAGGCTCGACATCTGTCAATCAAAAATCCCCATTTTCAAATACAGATACACACACACACATAACCCTTTAAATGTGCCACAGATTTGTAAGCAACGTGTGTGTGGCCAGAATATAAACTGATGCACGCTCAAGCACACGTGCCTGCAAACAGAAACACACACTCAGTCAGGCAGCATTCAAACCAATAACTCTAACTCTCTCAATTAAACAGTAGCACAGAAGGAGAGCTTCAACCAGCGAGCATTCAGTTTATTAAATTTAAGCCTCTTCCTGGAAGCGTAGAATTCCCAGGCTTCAAAACGACCAATAATAACCCTGATATCTTAGCAATCAGTCACAAAAGCTGTCTTTTCCACCTTGCCTTCCCTCCCTTTTTCATCTTAATTTCGTCGCCCCTTTGCTTCTCTCCCTCTCCTGCCTCCTCCCCTCCCAGTGGCACGGCCTGTCATGTACAGCCTATGATTAGAATAATAAGACTAATTAAATCCATATCTCTGAGGCTCCCAAGCACAGCAGTGTGTGTGTGTGTGACTGTGTGTGTGTGTGTGTGTCCACTCCTCCTGCTACTGTTGCCTACCATTCAAACCAGGCTCCCACAGATGACAGTGGGTTACTGTGGAAAGCCCTTTCAAACATAAACAAACCATTATAAATGCTCAGCTGTTGAACGGAGTTCTTTGGCCTTCACAAACAGGCAGCATGTATAGACTTTCCATTTAAGGCTGCGTCCAAGAGCGAGAGACTCCAAGAGAGGGAACAGTAACACTGTGTATAAATAGAGAGAGAGAGAGAGAGCTGTAAAAACCAGGAGAGAGAATAGTAATATTGTGTATCAACAGAGATGAAGACAGAAAGTGAGAGACTGAAAGCTAAGACAGAATAAGAGCACAGTGTATAACGTAAGAAAGCTTACAGAGGGCTATACAGAGGAAGAAAGAGAGAGACAGGGACCAGTGGTGGAAAGTACCTAAGAACATTTACGTAAGAACTGTATTTAAGTACAATTTGACTTTTTGCTCAGGTAAATACACTACAAGTTATTACTTTGCAGACTAAGGCCATCAGTATGCATCAAGCTGAGTGGTTGCTGGATGGTCAAGCAGCGTCTGAAACCATCTCCCCACACACCTTTCTGATGCTTTTTATGTCTTTGGTTACAACTTTTGTAACCTTTCCGAAACAGACAATCCAACAAGCACATCCACGTCACGCAGCCACTGGCCAGACGCAAAGGAGAATTTGAGCTTCTTTCCAAAGCTCTCTTCTTCATTCTACTACTTCTCCAAAAGTGTGTGCTGTCATCCCCATTTTATGTAATTCATTGCCAACAAAGACACACAAAAGACACCATATTCTTAGAGGGATTGTGAGGGTGGTGGGATGCAGCCAGGAGGGGGCCATGACGGCAGGCTTTTTGTATAAACCCTTTTGCCTCTAGATGTGGTCGGATGACATGTTTTATGATGTAGTTCATGTCAAGCAAACAGTAGAAACCCTTACCTGGCTGAAACACCAGAAAGTGCTTATATTTTCACATCCTTGTGAAACAGGTGGCTCTGGTGGCTTGGTGATATAGTGACTAGTCAAGCTCTCAGTCGAGCAGTAAGTTTACACAGTTAATTCAGGGAGTGTATTCGTACCATCCATTCCTGACTGCAAACCATGCCACATCTCTTTTTGCAGAGCAGTTTATACTCCAGCAGGTTATACACACAACCGGATGTTGGAACCCAGCTGACATGACAGCTTCATCCCTTTTGGATTCTTTGGTCCTCTCCATTCTCTCAAAGGCTGTCAAGCTGGTTTGAAATTTTAATGGTGGATTTACTCCAGTGAACCAACGATTGGGTGGATTCAATTGCAATGACCTGATTTCAGTCTGAAACTTTACTGTCATAAATACTGGTATGACAAACAGCTTAATGCATAATGAGTACTTTTAATCCTTTACATTATGTTAAAAATACTTCCACACTTACGGAAGTTACGTAACATTTTTAATGCAGGACTAGTAGAGTATTTTTACATTGTTGTATTGATAGTTTTTCTTAAATAAATCATCTGAATAGATCTTTCATCACTAACAGCGACTCAGACAGAGACGGACAGACGGGGAGACACGCTCAAAGTCCTGAGCTCCAGGTTACAGAGGACTCTTTCTGTTGAAAGAGAAAAGCTCGCCTTTCCCTCTTTCTGCGCCTTGTTCCCTGTTCGGGAGAGTTTACGTTTTCCATTAGCCATGTGGTACTGACAGGGGCAACTCAGGGGATCCCCTACTTGATATAAGACACACACACATGCATACACATGCACACACACACAGTGGAGTTCTGTCAGTGTTGCAGACTGTCTGTCTCCTTGTCGATCCAGCGGTGACTGTAACTAGGTGTAATGGCCAGCCTGTGGTTAGCAACTCTATGGGCCTATTCACAAGCCCCCACCCCTTCTACACAGAGACATTCACACAGAACCCACACACAGACCCCCCCCCCAACACACACACACACACACACACTGGTATATTTGGACTGAGCTGCTAATTGAAACATATTTCTTTTTCCATCCAAAAGAGTAAAGGGCATCCCTATTTTCCCAGTGTGAAGGCGTGGTGTGTGTGCCTGTGTGTG
Organism: Siniperca chuatsi; assembly: GCF_020085105.1. Taxonomy (NCBI): domain Eukaryota; kingdom Metazoa; phylum Chordata; class Actinopteri; order Centrarchiformes; family Sinipercidae; genus Siniperca; species Siniperca chuatsi. Next base: position 14,588,685 of record NC_058064.1, read on the forward strand.
TCTGTGTGTGTGCTCTTGTGGAATAACTCAACTGCAGGGTCCACTTTGGCTGGGGGCCAAAAGCATTACCATACAAATCCAAGTGGCGCTGCCCCCACATTCTCAGCCAAGTTATTTGGGGTATAGTGCACCCTGTGACACACACACACACACAGACAGGTATAAATTCAAGACGCTATTCTATACATGGCCAGAAACTTAATAATGTATTATGGATATTTTTTCCAAGGAAGGTAACATTTATGTACTGGCTCATAGTTATTCCCAGTGCTGTATGTGTAACAGGCTTAGAGCTGTGAAGTCTACTGTATATACTGTATTTGGCTGAGGCTTAGGAAACATTACATAACTTAAGGGAGAAAATATAACATGAAGATATACATGTATGATCATCTGTGACTATCTTAAAGAAACAGTCTTCTTTATGGGGAGTTTCTAACGTTTGTCTTTGAAAAAAAATGCAACAATTCTGGATTTTAGAGAAGGAAATAGTGACATGTAATACATTTAAAAACTGTTTGATACAGAGAAGAAACTGCTTTTTTTCTTTTAGTTTTACTCCCTCACAAATATCTGCATGACAGAAGGGCTGGTGGATATTTGAATGCCTTCACCTGTGCTGAGGGTGAAATGAGATCATTTCCAAGACAGTAAATCCTGATGTGTTTTGTATTTCCCAAATTAAAACATTACTAATATCACTAGTAATACTAAAAATAATCAGAATCAGAAATACTTTATTGATCCCCGAGGGGAAACTCTTTTGCTACAGCAGGTCACTATCACGTCAGTGCACACAGGAGAAGTACCAAGCAAAAAAATATAATACACTATAATACAGGTCAGAAAATAAATTAAGTACCAAGTGGGTATAAGTATAAAATAAAGTGTGAAGTATAAAGTGGGTTTGATAATAATATGGTATAAAGTAATAGTGCATGAACCGTAAAGTTAAGTGTAGCTTATTTATAATGAGACGGAGGATACTGCACAGCAGTAATAGAGGTATGAATAAATATCAATATATTGCACAATGTCCAGTTTAATGACTTAGGGTCATACAGACTACACTTAGAGGGAGGAGTTGAAGAGTTTGAGTCTTACCTTTTTCATGATGGATGCCTCATTTTAGATCAATACCCTGAAATATTGAATCATTTCCGGTAAAAAGCTTTTCTCCACATGAATGTGTGCTGTTTTAGGATGGAACTGCAGTGATTGGCTGTGATCTGTCTGAGATGGAGACGGCAGACAGCAAGTGAACAAAGACAGAGCAGAAGTAGAGAAAAAGAGAAACTTTGTTCTTTGCACGGATGGTTGGCTTTTAGAGCCCAGACACACCAAGCTGACTTGAAAAAAGTGCTGCTGACAAAGGATGAATGATCAAACGTTTTGCTTCCTATAATGTCTTCTGATAACAGTCACACTTGAACTCACCACAGAGGCTACAGCTGATAATTGACATGCATGTGTAAACAGTAGGTGGTTTGTTAATTTTTAACAGGGGGGATGGCCCAATGGTTGTGCCCCCCCCGGCTGAAGGGCGAGGAGGGCTCCCTTGTGCCTTTTTATTTTTTCAGAAGGTAGCCTATTCTTTGTTAACTGTTTTTTAGGGGCATTTACTAAACTCTGAAATAATTTAAAATTATTACGTTATATTCTCAAATAAACACTCTATTTGTTTTATTTTAAAAATAACAAGTCAGAACAGCCAAAAAAAAAAGTTTATGAACATTCAAGAGCACTTTTGGTGCAAGCTCTGTTCATTTCTGACTCGGCCTCTGTCATGCTGCTGCCGCACTTTCTCTTCCTCCCCCGCCTGCTGTAGAGAATATTGCTAAATTGTTGAGAATTATTAAATTTTGATGGAGCATTTCTATTTTAACCGGTGGAGCTTTTCTAGCCTTTACGGCACTGAGGTAGGACACACGCACACACCTACACATACACACCGAGAGCAGAGACAAGACAAGTCGGAGGAAAAATTTCACATGGCGTGCTCTAAAAAGAGAAAAGTAGACAGCAGAAACAGAGCTTTTAATCAAGAATGGACAGACTCTTACATGTTCCATCTTCCCACAGGCAGTTCAGAACCAGTATGTCTCATGTTCCGAGATCGTGGCGCTTATTAAAAGCGGCAATGTGAAGCAACTATGAGACAAAGTACAGAGCATCTTTTGAGCAGGTTAACAAGGGGGATGGATTTTGGTCATTTTGCTAACAAGGGGGATGGCATACTTTTTCATGATTTTAGTGGATTTGGTGAACTTATTTTAATTAGATTTTAGTAATAATAATTTAGTAATTTAAAAAATGTATTTTATAAATGTTCCATTGTACTGTCAATCTATTTTTAGTGAATATATAATGTTGTGTCATCTGACATAGTTCTGTGTCTTGGTTGAATTCTCTCTGGTACGATTTTGTCATAGTTTTGCCAAAATGCTCATCACTGCGGTAAACATGACCAAGTATGCTGCTTCTGGTGGAGATTCAGAGCTTCAAGAAGGGAAATAATATATGGCGCAGAAATGTTGTTTTTTAGCCATATTTTGGCCAAATCAGTATGGTTAGGGTTAGCTAAGTTAGTTATGTGGCATTTAACACTACCTTTATCTAACATGTTAGACAACTTAGGATCATCCATTAGCTGGCTAGCTAGTATTCATAACTCAAACATATTTAATGATGCACGACAGGAGAATACTTAATTGTGGAAAGCAGCTACCAAACTCCATGTTGATGTTGGACTGCGGGTAGCTGTAACGCTACGTGATGACATTAAATCATAGCCGCGAGTCTATGCTTACCTGATTGGCTGAAAGGGAATGATACAGATAATTTCCTGTTGAAAAAGATGCATTTGTGAATCGAGCCATGGCAGGGCAGTTTCAAAAACCCACACACAAATGCAGTGAAGTCCACACACGACAAGCAGTTTGTAAATGCAGGTTCAACAGTCTCTATATAAATGTAACAACATCCAAATATGTTTTTGATGAAAATTGCAAATACTTTTAAATACATATATTTTTGGATTTCTACTACATTTATTTAAAACAAGAAACATTTGCTTGTGCATCAGAAATACATTTGTGAACCTTCTTTTTTACATGTGGATTTATTTTTACAATTGAAACTTCAGTGAAAGAGCATAATAATCCACTTCACACAATATGCAATTTGTACTCCACCCATTTTTGTTCTTTTCTGTACAAATGCAGAATTTTCTTTAAAGAAGATTGTATAATATGCACTTAAACAGGTACACAAATAGTAGTTCTCATACAGTAAATATTTCAAATCTATCTGAGCATGCTTGTATTATGCAAACATACCTATCTTTCCTCCTTGTCTCCTCCCTTCATCTTTTTTCGCTGTGTTCGTCAACTTGTTACTCAGGGGTTCACTTGAGGAAAAATGCAAATGATTCCTTCCTCTACTCCACCATCCTCCTCAACAACCCCAATCACACTCCTCTGGCTCCAAAAGCTACTCTCTTCTAAATCATCCGGCGAGACCCAGTCATTTACAACAGCCCTGAGTTCCATTCTAAGTGGACTTGAATGGATAAAAGGGAAAGTCAAGCAATGAAAAGCTATTAAAAGGTTTCTGTAGGTCATGCTGGCTACATTTGTTTTTCAGCTCACCTGCATCATGTCAACTGGATTTGTGGAGATCTAAGAGGTGTGTGTGTGTGTGCAAATGTGAGTATGTTCTCCTCAGTGCCCAGGGGGTGAGATAAGAGGGATATGGACAGTGATTTCTTACTAAGAAGGGTGAAATTAAACCTTTTTCCCCTCCTGTGAGGCTAAAGGAAGTCTGGATTTGTATGGAAATTAGCTGCAGGGAAGGTGTCCTCAGATAGAAGGTCAGCGTGAGTGAATGTTTGAAATAAGAGTTATACTACAGAGTATATGTTCAACCTTTGCAGAGGAAGACCAAGAGCTCATTTGGATGCATCTCACAATGGAAGCTATGAAAAGTAGTAGTTATTGATGCAGGTCTTGTTTTATTAACTGATGATTTCTCAAGTTAGCTATTAATGAAGTCGAGCTTCTGCTGTCAGATGATGTCTCTACTCTTGTGAATTTATAACAGCCTTAGTAGATGAGTGTTTGATTCAAATCATCAATGGCAGAGAACTATAAAAGAGAACACTGTATCCTTCACAGCCAAAGAGGAGCTGATATCCAGTGTGATGAACACTACAAGCACATGGTGACCAAAAGGGCAAAAATATTGTAGCTTCAGCAATAAGAGACTGTTCTCTCAAGAAAAAGGATCACATGAGTTGTTTCAGCAAAGGCCATAGAAATTATGACTTTTGTTTGTCCAGAGCAAAGGAAGAAATACTGTGACGTTATAAAGTCCAAAGGAGGTAAGAGATTGGGGTTTTGATGGGTCAACAAAATGTCAGACTTTGAGACGGGAGAACGCTGATCGCTTCCCGTTTCCTACCGATAGTCAACGTTGGTTTCTTTTAACCATGACCACAGTCGTTCTCTAACCTTAACTAAAAAGTTATTTAAACCAAACCACTATCTTTTCCCAACCCCAACCAAGTTATTTCTGTGCCTAAATCTTACCAAACATTAACCATAAAGGTGTCAAATCAGAAAACTGTTTTATTTTTGCAACAGGGATATGTATGTTTTAGAAAGCGCTGAAAAAATTACGTTTTCCTGCCAATACTTGCAGTAGATCAGAAAATGCTTGTATGTGTCGTTCTGGAGGACACTTCCAAACAATGTATTGGACTTGTTAAGCAATAAAGGCAAGTCACTGCTAATGTTAGGTTATTGATTCAAGACTGTCCTCACCTGAAAAACAACAGAAGTGGTCATATTTTCAAGGGCGGAAGTAAGATTTTGTTATGGCGCAGCAAAATCTCTTAGGGAGGTGGTTGGGGTGGATGAATAGGTCAACAGAGCATGTGACTTTGACTGCTGGTTGTTTTCCGTTTCCTACGACAGGAAACATTGGTTACTTTTTATGGAATGGAATGGAAGCAGGGACGTTGCTACAGCGGCACCCAAAATTGGTTACTTTTAACCCTGATGATGATCTTTCCCTAATCCTAACCAAGTACTTTTTTTGACCCAAGTAGGTTTTGGGCCTAAATCCAATCCAATATACCTTAACCATAGATATATTGAATAACATTTTCACCAATATTTGAAATTGTCATAAAATAACGTTTTTTTTTTCTTTCCTTGTACAAACCACAAGACCAGGGTGGTTCCTCAGGATTAACAAGGTTCAAGCTATTAGGGAACAGTTGAGACGTAGAGTTCATTCTCGACCTTGGAAACAATAGTTGACAAAACAATCTCATCATAAGGTGAAGCTCCAGGACCTTGTGGTGAGATTGTTTTGTTAACTATTAGTTAATGTAGTGACCATGAGCTGCCTACTTCATATTTGTTTGTGTGTTATGTACATATTCCTACCTTTCACACATATTGTACACACTGTTAAGCGAAAATAATGGCTGAGGCAAATGTGAAGAACGAAGGAACATTGCCTCTGCCGATTCTGTTCTTTTCTATAGCAGGAAGTCAAAATGTTAAAGCTATGTTCACGGTGTCCTGTTATATAATTGTAACAAACACCTGCCAGCCAGTCAGAAACATTGCACATTTTAACATTTGTATATTATGTCTACTATAGTCTCAGAAACATTTGGCACCACAAATGCTGCAAAAGTGATGAAGATGAAGTCAATTCTTCATTTGGCGTCAACTCGTCATTGTGTTTGCATCCATGAATGGCCAAGTCCACCCACACACGCAAGCTCTCGAGGCCAAGGAGATTAAAACAGTGTGAGTGTATATATGTTTAGTGTTTCTCTCTACCTTTCTCTAATGCAACAGAAGGAGCCATCTGTAGCCTTTGTCTTCGGGGATAAGCCGAAGCCAATCCAGCCCTCTCAGGACTGATCTGCGGTTGGGCCGGCGTCCTCATAATCCTATTAGGAGTGGGTGATTTCTTCAGATCCAACCAGGGGTATGGAAGGGAGATACACTGAAAATTTTGGACAAAGAGCCACATAAGTGTTTCACTATGTTAGGAGGTATCCAGTGTTTGTGAAAATCTGACAGATGAGGCAAGAAAGCAAGAACTCACTCAATGTGGAGAAGCTTTCACAAAGTGCAGCGAGTTGGGCTCCACAGATCGGAAGGCGTACCAAGGGTGCAATACTGAAATACTTGGGGAAACTTAACAGATTTGGCTGCTACGTGTTGTGCTGCTAGCTTGATGAACTTTTTCTCTGAGCTAAAAACAGCACAGATGCGCCGAACGTAAGGAGAAGAAAGTTCACAAACAATGCGTATAAATGTCGATACATAACCACGTAGTATTAAAGCGTGAATAACACTAACATGCTATTATGCCACATAGGACATATTATGCTAACTTACATGTATCACAGAGGTTTTGTGAGTCGAGTGAAAATCTACCATGCAGGTATACAGGTTCACGGGCTCACCTGACTGACTGAGTGAGCAGTCATCAAACTATCTATGTCTAATCTTTCTAACAATCGATCTTTTTTCCTTTTAATGCGAAAATAAAGCACGACATTTAGAAATACAATACTTGATGATTAAGGGACATTATTTCAACCTTAAATGTCAAGTTGTTTTTCTTAATATCTATACATTTATTTATAATGTAATGGTTGGGGAAACACTAGGGCGTCTGAGTGCTCTGCTAATGCTAATGTGGAACTGTGTCTGCTAGATGAGTAAATAGGAAACAGCTGTTTAATACCTTTGCCATATCAATTTTATAAGGTAATACTATGCCAATGTTGTGTTTACAGCATGTTTGGCTGAGCCAAAGTGGCTAAAAAGAAAATAAAAACATTTAATACTGCTTTAAATATCTGACACAGCTTTGAATATGAAAGTACATCTACATCTGAAAACAATGCTTACTATCAGGAAGAAATCCTAAAATGTGGCATGTGTTTTGACATGAAATTCTTCAAATAATGATCAATAAACAGGAGGTTAATCTTCATAAGTCCCATTTGCTGTATGAATGTTCTACATTGCCTGACCTTCTCCATAACACTCAAGAAGGTTTTTGCTATCAGTGATGGGGCTGTTAATATTTGAAATCTGCAAACACTTCAGTAAAATAAACTTTCTATTAACTAATAATGGGTTATGAAAGCCAACAAAACTTTCCTAAACTCTTCAAATAATGGTGGATACACTCAAAATGTATAGTATGTCGCTGAATAATTTCTGGAAAGAGGCTTTAAAATGTTTTGGCACATGATCGAGGTGAAAGAGGTTGTTCTTTGAGAAAACAAAGGCAGCGAACCCTGCAAGAGGCCGACTTTTGACAGCTGCGTGTGAAGGAGTGTGTTTGTGAGAGAAGAACGGCAAGGAGATGTGTTTGTGTGTGGGTGAGCGCGCGCACCTGCACGCATGTCTGTTATTGTTTTGATCTGACCTTGGCGTCACCTGATGCTTCTCGTGTGTGTATGGAGTTTCTGTCACATGCTGCCCGGCATGCACACTCTCTCTCTCTCTCTTTCTCTCTCACACACACACACACACACACACACACACACACACACACACACACACACACACACACACACACACACACACACACCCTGGGGCTTCAGCTGCTGACTGTAAGCAGGGAGGAAAATGGACAAAGATGAGAAGATCATAATAGTGGAATTAATAACAAATAGTTCTGGGTGAAGGCAGGGTGGCTGTTCTGGGAACAGACTGGTATGATCCTCCTGAAGAAATATTTACCACACAGTCGGATGAGAGCAGGATCACACACATACACACACATGAACACGCATTCTCTGAAGCTTTGCATGATCATCACAGCACATTTTCACTTCTAAGTGGAAAATAACATTTGAGGGGCTGGTGAGTGTGTATAGTCTTCCACTCTGCATGTGCTATTTTCTTTTCTCCTGCTGTTCTCTGTACTGCACAAGTCACAGTTATTACATTCAGTACAGCTCGGACCACGTGTGTTGTTCCAACATTTAACATCTAAATCTTTGAAGGGGCAATATGAAAGAATTGAGTGTCAAATATCAGTATATCATCTTACTTTACTTAGTTTATTTATTCATCACATATTCAACATACATTAATTAACATCGATATGAAGTAAATGTTTGATATTTAGCCACAAGGCTATCTGTGTGTAAATGTTGCAAAGTTATCATCTGCACAGACATCAGAACTTTTCAACAACAGACAAGACTCAACAAAAATTTAAGTCAACAGACAAAACCAAAGTGACACTTTGAAAATAATTGCTATAGAAAAACAAAAAAGAGAGACACACCATGATGGAGAGGCAGCCCTTCTAATGCATGTGGTATTGCTGGTGGTTGTGCTTCTTAGAACTCTTTGATATGTTGGAGGGTTGGGGTTTCCCATTTTTCCACTTGCATTTCACTCTTTCCACAATCTGCCACTGTAAGAAAAACTCTCAAAGTTTTCACTTCATCTGTGCTGAAAGAATAGCACCCTCTTTTTTTGGTGCTGCAAAGCAGATTTCTTGTGAAATCGCACCTGCTTGAACACAAAGTAGAATTGTCATCAGTACACGCTAGCAAACATTTTGGGAAATATGCTTATTTGCTTTCTTGCTGAGAGTTATATTAGAAGATCAATACCACTCGCACTGTCTGTGACCACTGTCTGTCTGTTGAATATGAAGCTACAGACACCAGCCAGTTAGCTTAGCTTATCAAAAGGTAACAAAATCCATCTACCAACACATCTAAGGCTCACTAGTTCACACATTATATATGTAAAAATGACAGTTTGTGCTTTTGCGGGGGGTTATGTGCTAAACTGCTTCTTGGCTGGGGCAGTGACTTCCTTGAGTTTCTGTCAATGTGAACCTCATATTGACAGACTCAAGGAAGTCACTGCTCCCCGCCAAGAATTACAAGAATACAAGATAGATTTTTTTTTAACCTTCAGACAGAGCCAGGCTAGCTGCTTCTCCCTGTTTTTAGTCATTATGCTAAGCTAAGCTAACCATCTCCTAGGTCAAGCTTCTTACTGAATGGATATATATGAGAGCGGTACTGATCTCATCATCTGACTCTCGTCAAGAAAGCGAATAAGCGTACTGTATTTCCCAAAAATGTCAAACTATTCCTTTATTGTAGCAGCGAGTTATTGATAAAATTCTTACCTGCACTCAACAACTTTAAGGCCACAAACTAGGCAAAGCAATTCTACTACTACAGCAATAGGTCCAGTTTCAGTGCCATAAATTACCAAAACAAGGTTATAAGGGGGAAGGATTAATCTTAATGTAATTGTTTTGTCAAAAAGTAATGATTTGAGGTAAACTGTCCAATTCTCCCTCTGATATCTGTATGTCTTTATAACTGCACAGTTTGAGCTGCTTTCAGAGGCTCTGTGGAGCTAACTCAGCACACAAAGTGCCAAGTACAATTTAGGAAAATACTTTTTAAATAACCAAAACTGGAGGTGGGAGAGCCACTGGGAGCCATGTGAGGTGAGTATGGTGGAGTGTGGAACTTGGCACAGATACCAGCTCTGCCCAGGCACACCGAGCTGCCAGGCAGCCGGAGGGGAGGCAAACCTCCACGTGAGGTGCCATACACACTGTGAACACACACACACACACACACACACACACACACACACACACACACACACACACACACACACACACACACACACACAGTCCACAGTCACAATCTGTATGCAGTTATCCTGTTCACACAAGTACAGTACCTACGCACATACAGGTATACACACTGTGAAGCACCCATGCGGAACACACATGCATGTAAGGACACAATCGAACACGCATACACAAACATTGTAAAAATGTGTGCCAGTGAGCAAATACAAATGGGCCTGATTCCATGTGTGTACTGTATTTGACCATGTACTGTACATGCAATGTATGTGCATACACACAGATATGGACACACAATTCATTGCTTATTTAATGTTGAATAAAACATGCAAAGCCATGAAAAATAACCCCCTCAACATGTACTGTATGCAGCTTTACATTTTTTTCCAGTATTCCCAAGTAAAGCGCACAAAAGGCTTCAACATCTTTGCGTACATTATGATGGGGATAAGGTTGCTGGTTAGTGCATTTAGGCTGTTTTCTCACTGGGTGCATTTGTTAAATCCAAACCTGAGTTTGATAGTTCCCTCCCTCCCTCTAACCCGTCTGCTTTCACACATGTTTACTGTTGTTGTGATCTGGGGTACATTTACGCAATGCTTTCCTTATTAAAGTGCAGGTGTTTACCACCAGGAAATTATGTCAGTGCCTTATTTGATGTACGCAGGGAAAATGGAGGATAATGAACCGGCGAATCGAGCCACATGTGCATGACTGAAGTGAGTACAACTAACCGTATGGGCTGCAATGAAAAAAAACTACCCTATCTTATACTTCCTGCAAAGGAAGAAAACAACAACACTGTGTGGCGTGAAATTGGGCTTGCATGCTATTATCTGCTGATACATCTGTGAGTTATTTTATCTCTCTTTTTCTTTTGTTTTTTGCTGTTTTGCTAAAAATGGACCCCGGTAAAGCACAAAGAAATCTTAAATTAAAAAAAAAGCTTGAATGTTGGTAGGTGACCCACTCCCAGATTTGCCCTAAATCTGCAGTAACAGATTTTTTGGCCACTAGCGGGCAGTGGAAAAAAGTTGCAAACACAACACTGGGATATTATCACCTTATAAAGTCATAGTTAGGTTATAAAAGGCGAACATGTTAGCTAACAGTTGCTTTACGCATCCAGCAGAAACATAGAATCATGAGCATTCATTTGGAGTCATGTGTCTGGCCATCTGACAAATGTAAGTCCAATATTCACTCTCCTTTTAGTTTTGATTTCCAACAACTCCTGAAGGAAATATCTGACTCTTTAGCATGTTCACCAGCTAGTCACTAACTTTGTCTGTCTGCTGTTTGGTGCTGAGCAGGAAGTGCACAGTGGGTTTATTTAGAGCCTTTCCACTGAAACAATGCTAATGACTGCAGTGAGAATGCACCAAAACATTAAAGTTGCAGTGGCCCATGAAACCAAAATGAGCTGAGAGAAGCTAAAACGCTCTGTAGAGTCAAGGGGAAATTGCAGACATGGGGGGAATTCTCTGTGGGTTCATCACTATGAGCAACCCCTTTCACATTACACATAGTTATTTTACCCTTTATTAATATAAAAATATTGATTAGAGCAGCTTTAAATTCATCATATAGAGCATTGAAAGTCCCCATTAAATGTAAATTTCTGTGATGCTGTGATGTCAGAAATCCAGCTGTGGGGCTAATGAGTCATTCAATTGCAAAATAAGTTATAAAATCCATCATTTAGACAACCATTATCTTACCAGAATAACTGAATCAACCAATGTTTTGGGTTTCATGTGTGAAAGGAGCTATAGAGCCACATTGTTTGCATCCCATAGAATACAAAGAGCTTCATCAACTCACTCTGTAATGACTGTTCATATGTGTATGCGTGGCTGATGTATGGACGGGTGGACAGATGGGTGGGCCGTCAGCAGAGCTGATTGACAGAAGCACAAATAAACTAACACACACACGCTACCCCTGAGAGTGTTTGATTGACGGATGGATGTCTAGAGGGGGTCTTTGTATTCAGTTCTCTCTGCTGCAGCTGCCACTTCAGAGATACTTAGTACACTGAGACACACACACACATACGTAGAATTAGTAAATACAAACATATTTAGATGCACACACGTATGTTTGGAGACACATGCAATCAAGCTCACATGTAATTGGTCACTTGACACATACATGCATAAATGCACACACAACCGTCCACTTGGTCCATGCATAATGCAGTAGCGCCTCTGTGTTTACACATGCCATTCATCCAATCAATACGTTTATGAAATGCTTCCACCTTACCCCACAGCGAATTAACAGCATGGGACAGAGCTCATCTGCGTCCGTTGGATAACCGGTATACCTACACAGATGATTGATCAGATGAATGACCGTCAGGTGAGGTCACTGTGTGTGTGTGTGTGTGTGTGTGTGTGTGTGTGTGTGTGTGTGTGTGTGTGAAAAACACACAAACGGACCTTTGACCTAGGTGTAATAAGGTCCTCTGAGCAGAGCGGGAATGGGCCGTAAATGCCACTGAACGCTGACATTCTCATCCTCTGTGAGATTAGAGAGAGAGAGAGAGAGACAGACAGAAAGTGATGATAGAAGGATGGTTTGGTTGACCTTTAGTCTGGCAGAAGATTGACTGAATGCAGCCGTCTCCTGCTTTAAACTCACAGTATCCCCTCAGCTTCTGGCCATGTAAAATCAGGATACCATCAAGCCAGTAATAGTTACTCTTGCAAAATACAGTCCAGGGACAGTTGATGTATATTAATGTTCATGTTGAAGACAACCTTGCAGTCAACTGTTCAGGTATAATAATAAAACAGCCTCTAGGAATCAGCTTGCCATTGACTAAATGGACTTCAAAAGCAGCTCCCACGTTAAAAAATTGGCTGAATTTAATCAAAAATTAAATGGAAGAACAAGCCTGATTAGGTTTTCTGTCATGTAAGTTATGTGACGTCATGTAGATGTAAAAAAAATAAATAAATAAGCAGCTGGACTGAATTACAAGTGCAGCTGCTCTTGTTTTACAACTGTAACAGGGACTGAAACTTCAAATTTCATATTCTTCATCTGTGCAATCAGAAAACATTTTAGAAGGCCAATTTAAGGCTTTTTTAGGCAAATGCTACGTATTTCAAGTAATATGTATCTGTGTGTGTGTGTGTGTGTGTGTGTTTGTGACACATGAGCAAGCTCAGTAACCATGGAAACCTTTCAACATCAAGTTGACCCCTGATTGTCTTGGCAGTTGATGTCATTTCATGGTTACTGACTCTGTGTGAGTACGTGTGTGTGTGTGTGTGTGTGTTCGGGGGTCACCAGTGGGCGATAAAGTTGTCAAGCAGAGTTAAAATCATCGACACGTTCAATACATCATCCAAGGAGGCGCTTGGATTCCCTAGGTAAAAATATATATAAACATTTTACTTACAATTTATTTCAGACATAAAATATGCCACAGAAGACAATACAAAGTGTTGTAGCAGTGGTTTGACATGCTTTGTAATGACATAGCTGTTTTTCACCCAGAGTGCAGAGTTTGTTTTGCAGCCTGGACTAGTGTTGGCTGATTTCACTAACCATCACATGTCTTCTGATGATCAATCTAACCAATAAATTAGCTATGGTTTTAACCACCCTCTAGGAGAGAGAAAGCTGAAATCATGCCCCAACTTTGAAGAAAGACCAAATTTGCTTTTTCTAGCTACACCCTCAAGAAAATTAGATGTTATAGCTTTATGATTTAAGAGGAAACCAGTTAGAATTATGTATTTTGTCAAGTTTGGACATGCTTTATATGCTTACATAACATACAGAGAACACCCGCAGCTAAAACTTAACCTAATTTCCACACCACAGTGAGACATTTTGGTGCGGATCCCTTAAAGGAATAGTTTGGGGTAATACACTTATTCACTTTCTTGCCGAGAGTTAGATGATCATATCTGTATAATAAATATGAAGCTACAGCTAGCAGCTGGTTAGCTTAGCTCAAGATAAAGACTGGAAACGAGGAAAAAGCTTGCCTGACTCTGTCCAAAGGTAATAAACACATTGTCTTTTGTTTTTTCTGTAAATGAAACATATAAGATATAATGTGTTAATTAGTGAACTTTAGAGGTGCTCGTAGGCAGATTTTGTTAGCTTTGGACAGAGCCAGGCTAGCCGCTGACCAGTCTTCTAGTCTTTGAAGCTAAGCTTACAGTCTACTGCTGGCTGTAGCCTCATATTCAGCATAAAGAAATTTCCCAAAATGTCCATCTATTCCTTTAAACCTTTGATTCTCCTTGTAGTAATTGTTTTTAGTGCAGTTTACTGGTATTGGCTACCCAGGTTTTTGTGTTCTCAACCTTTTTTTCTCCTTTGTATTTTATCATTTCTGTGCCAAAATAAACTAGACGCAAATCTTAATGTGACCATAAAATGACATACAGTAAATTGTACGCATCTCCTTATATGTGGCAGCTGATGTATAGCCTCCTCCTCCACTTTGTGGCAGCCCAGTGATTGAGAATCATCCGCTGCCACTAAGTGACAGACTGCGGCTGGTCTGCTTGGCAGGAAGAAGAGCAAAGATGGACGCTCATATCTCACTGCCTGCCAGCCGCACCGCAGGAGTCATCTGCTGTAATAGGCTTGAGCCACACACATGTTGGAAAGGAGTCTGCACATGCACTCAGTCCACATAGATTAATGTGCGACGTGCACACATAAACATGGAACATTTACACATAGACAATATACATAGAGGTTGCATGCTAAACATGCACATTTAAGAAATGCATGCATGTATGACACACATACAGGTTAATATACACACTCCACAGGGGCTGTCTAATGTAATACGACTTCTGCAGTTGCAGTCACCCTATACTGTGGCTACCGCAGTGTTCGGATTAGCGCTGGCTCATATGGATGGATCAAGTCTTAACTGAAATGACTTAGATTTAGACATGGAACACTAAGATGGCCTTATATGGACATCAAACTTGGCTCATGCCACTGAGCTAATGGACCCAACCAAAGTTAAAGCCATCAGCAGAGTCAGTTGAGCTTTATTCTTCTGCAGCCATATGATCTTTGCTCATGCGGCGTGCATAACAGTCGTCTAGTCATGGAGGGTCTTTACAGCAAAAAAGTGCGTCCTCATTTTGAATGCAAACTTTGATTTATTAACGTTTTTCTCACTATTTTTCACTCATGCCTTCCATGAAAAGATGACAGCACAACATGATATGTTTGTTTGAAAGTGTAATATTGATGCAGCCTGTCAAAAAAAATAAAACGTCGACATTTTTATACACCACGACTGATCTGCGTCATGAAAAGCAGCCATAATGTTCTCAGATGGGCTCAATTAGTTGTAGTATATGCTATATAAAGCTACATCCAGTGGCCTTTTTACTCTACATCAAAGGCAGATCCAGTGGCGCGTGTGTCTTTTATCCTCATGTCATTTATAGAATTACAGTCTGCTTTCATGGGGACATAATACTATTACAGTGAGAATCAAGTGCATACACACACATTCACTCATGGAAAAGGATGCCATGCTTTTCTTTCCACAGTTTGGAGTGTTATTAATTTTTTATGCAACCTTTGCCTAACAAGCCAGCCCCATTCAAGTACAAATTCTTATTAGAAACGACAGCCTGGGAAGGAAAACAAGTAGGCATAGAGGAAGGGATTTGGCTGAGGGGGATGAATAAGAGAGAGAGAGCGATGGATGGGGAAAAGGGAGAGAGGAGAGGAATCGTGACCACAACACCAGTGAAATGTCACCAGTGTGCCTGGCTGTGGCAGTGGAGTCGCAGAGCACTGCTGTGACTCAGGAGGAGGCGATGTGTCATGTTAGAGGCAGCAATGTGAATATCAAGGTGAAGAATATTTCTCTCAATAAACCTCTTTTCCATGTCATTGTCATGTCATAGTTTAAAGAACAATTTGACTATTGTGGTTAAATTTTGTTTGTGTTGCTCTATTGTGATTATTCTATGAATCCCTGGGATTAATCACAGTCTCAAACAAAAGCAGGAAGAGGACTATCTTATTATTTGTTTGCATGCAAACTAGGGCTGTAACTACAGTCATGATTACTTTCTCTATTAGTCGTTTAATTCTTTGAACTATAAAAATGTTAGAAAATACTGAAAAATGCCCATTACAATTTCTAAAACTCCAATTCGATGTCTTCGAACTGATTGTTTTGTCTGACCATCAGTCTAAAACCCATAGATATTCAGTATACATCACAAAAGAAAAACATTTGAGAAGCTGGAACTAGGTAGTGCTCTCACCGGTCACTGCTGCGGGTGTAGTCCATGCCTTTTGACTGGCCAGCCTTGTGAGAACATGCTCTCCTTGTTGCAGTTATGACACTTGTTTTAGTAGTAGGCCTATTTACCTTTCTCCACAGCATCTCTCGCCCTGACATGCTCTCTGCTCGGCCACTTTGGTTTCAGGTTCTTTGCAAGGGTCTGCAGAGTCGTCCTGATCTTTCTCCCCGTCAGGAGTTCAGCCGGACTGACACCTATGCTGCTGTGTGGAGAGGATCTGCAGATCAGGAGTGCGAGTAGGGAATCTTTTTCTTTCAGGATCTTCTTGGCTGTTTGGACTGCACCCTCTGCATGTCCATTCTCTTGTGGGTTATGGGGGCTTAGGGTGTGTGCTTTTCCCCCCTTTTTTATCCTTTAACACAGGTAAATAACAGAGGTATTTACAAGACAAAGAGATATAAACAAACAAAACAAAACAGAATATAACAGCAACAAAAAGCAAAAAGAGGGAAAAAAGACATTATTATTATTGTGGGTTATTTGGTATTTGGAGTTGTCATTTTGGGAAGATGAGTGAGGTAGTATAGAGAGGAATCAGCTCTGGATGAACTGCAGTAAAGGAGACAAGTTGTTATGGAATGGGATCAGATTGTCCTTCAGGGTTGATGTGAGCTTTTCTAGGTTTGCATGATCTGTTAACAGATTGAGTCAGTGGCTTATTGATAATTTTGTTCTGTCTTTCCAGTTCCAGTAATATGCTTTTCTTGGCCACAGTTAATGCAATTATGATGAACGTTTGGAGATGTTGTGGGATTGTAAGTGATGAGAGATCGCCTACAAGAGAGATGGGTGGCGAGAGGGGGATGCCGAGGTTGAGGATCTCGGACAGCTTTCCCATGACCTCCGACCAAAACTAACTGGTGTGCAAAGCCAGAAAGCATGCAATGCAAGGGGTTGTCTATTGTGGGACAGCGTGTGCAGGTGCTGCTGTCTGTGAAGGCCATACGGTACATTTTGTGAGTGGTGATGTGTACTCTGTGTAGGCCCTTGTATTGAATTGGTTGAGTTTTTGAGTTGTATGACATGGAGACATTCTCCATGTTGCATATAGTTTGCCAAGTCATGTCTGATTGATCTATATTCATGTCTGATGTCCATTTGTCTATTAGTATTGAAACAGTATTGTGATAATCTGTGAGAGTAATTTTTTAGGTGAGCATAGTGAACATAGTTTTAGTAATAAGGGAGGAGTGAAGTTGTGGAAGTTATGGATATCAATTTTCTTTAGAGGTTGTGTGCTTAAAGTCCATTCTAACGCGCGAAGGCTGAATTCAGACCAAATCAGGCATTGCGGCGATTAGTCGCAGGTTTGTGTGGCGGTGTGTGGGGGTGTGGGTGTGTTTATTTGCATAGACTGCAAGCCAGACACAGATGTTGAAGCTGGTTACGCGAAATAAACCAAGCAAGGACACAACTGGGAGAGTTGGTACATGAACTTCGCCTGGATAGCGCCTGGTTTCAGTGATATTTCAGGCTGACTGTGAGCAGTTTGACAAGTCTGATTGCCGCATTGGCCACCGCAGCGTGACGTTGGTTTGTGTTTCTCCAAAGTTGTTTGAACTTTTCTGCCGCAGCCCCTGCGGCCCCCACCACCACAGTCTAAACCGACTACCCCCACTCAAATGAATAGGAATACTGGTGTTTTCGCTGCAGCGCCTGATTTGGTCTCTGAATACATCACTGCTGAACTGTGGCCCGTTGCGGCTGACAACCTCCTCCGGTATTCCGTACTGGGCAAATGTAGCTTTCAGCTTCAAAGCTACCTGTGTGCTTGTCGTGGTTAGCATGTGGAGTATCTCCAGATGCCTAGAGTAGTAGTCTACTATGACTAGGAAGTTGTCTCTTTCATGTTCACACATATCTGTGCCAAGTTTCTTCCACAGCCTGTCTGGAATTACTATTAATTGATAATTTTTTCGATTATTCCATTAATCGTTAGTTCAAAGATATTTAGTTTCCTGATTTATATATACGACAGGCATTTTGGCATTTTGAAAATGGACATAAACGATTAACAGATTATCAAAATTGATGCTAATTAATAAAATACATGAACTAATCATTGCAGCTCTACAATCCATCCATCTATCTACTTTTACATGTTGCTGATATCATTAAAGTTAAATTTAAGCAGTCTCTTTGTCCAACATGAATTGAAAGGAAAGCACAGAACATAAAGGGAACAGCATGTTTCCCTCTCTGCTCGTTGCTGTCCTCAGATAACCCCACCCCATCTGATTTTAATACTCCATCTAATGCTGCATATGTCTGTGTGTGTATCTCTTTGTGTGTGTGTATGTGTGTGTGTGTGTATGTGTGTGCACATGTGCACATGGGCGTGTACTGGCTGCATTGTATGTGGTGTTTGTAGATGCTTTTGAAAGGAACTGTTACTTGCTCAATTGCTCAAATGTGATTTACAGCAAAACGGCATCTACATAGTGAAGACATAAACATAATTTGACACATTTTTAAATAATAGTAGTGGTAGTTAATTAGGGGGAATGGTTCAAGTAACTGTGCTCAAATGAGACAAAGAAACAGAAGTAAATGGCAATGTCACACATACTGTAACAGCTTAGTTGAGTGTAACCGTTGAACTTTGACATGTGTGAAACTGTGTGTGGAGGTGTGTCATGCAGTATATGTGTCTGGAGTTTGCTGTCTGGCTCTGTGCTTGGCATTGATATGACATTCCCTCTGCATGCTATATCTATTTTGGTGTGTGTATCTGTGTGTGTGTGTGTGTGTGTGTGTGTGTGTGTGTGTGTTTGTGAGAAATGTCAGGGACAATGAGTTCACACTGCAGCAGTGCTGTCTATCTCCTTCCCCTCTCCATTTCCTCTCCCACATCCCTCCCGCCCTCATTCCGCATCCATCTCCATCTCTCTCTCTCGTCTTTTCTTTTTTCCCTGTGAGTCTGTTTCTTTCCATTCCATTTTCTGTATGTCTGAATGCACAGCGTCTCTCTCTCTCTCTCTCTCTCTCTCTCTCTCTCTCTCTCTCTCTCTCTCTCTCTCTCTCTCTCTCTGTCTCTCACAGTTTGGGGTTGATGTTCTGTCTGTACATTTTGTGCTGCATGTGCCAGCCTGCTTGTTTGAAGCTGTGTATGTATTCGAAATGATATGAAGTATTTCTTCAAATTCAGTAACATAAACGTAATATTAGCTTACTTTGGATAATTATAGCATTTTAGGGAGTATTGATCTCTTAATATCACTCATTATTTAGCTAAAATTAGAAAGCTTTAAAGCTCTGTTACACCATACATGCACGTATGTTTGTGTAGCTTTCTTCCTTGCATGCTCTTTGACATTTCATGATCTGTGTGTGTATGTGTGTCCATCCCTTTTATTCCAGCTGTTCTCCCTCCATCTCCTCATTTGACCTCTCTCACTCTCTCTTTCCCTCTCCATCTCTTGGCAGTATATGTCAGATCCTCCCACATTGTGTGCGTAGTTTACCCTCTGTCTGCCTGTGCATGTGTGTGTGTGTGTGTGTGTGTGTGTGTGTGTGTGTGTGTGTGTGAGTGAGACTGTTTGATGCATCCTTTTTTTGAAGCTGTCGGATCTGCCTCTGACAGAGACGCTTGATGTGTGTGAAGCTGTTTGGTACTGATGTCTGCTTGTGATGTACAGTGTAGGACTCTGCACAGTGTGTGTGTGTGTGTAAGAGAGATAGAGAGAGAGAGTGTGTGTGGGTGAGTATAATCACTAACCTCATACAGATATAGAAATCATCCAAAGTAGGGTTTTCTTTTGTCTTGAATGTGTGTGTGTGTACCCATACACTCGATTTTTTACAATGTACTTGCATCCAGGTGTGTCAACATTGTGTATTAGGTGTGTGTGTGCATCTATGTGTGGGTACTGGTCTGCAGTGTGTAGATGTACGTGTGTGTATCAATAGTGCCAGTGTGTATGTGTGTGTGTGTGTGTGTGTGTGTGTGTGTGTGTGTGTGTGTGTGTGTGTGTGTGGACAGGGAGAGAAGCAGACAGTGCAAATGTGACTTGAGTGTCGGGAACACAGAGTTCAGACTACTGCGCCATCCCTCCCTCTTTCCCCCTGTCTCTCCTCTCCCTCCCTTCTTGCATCCTCTCCTCTTCCTCTTCTTCTTTTCCTTTCTTTCCTTCCCTCCCTCTCCCTTTCATTCCTTTTCCCTCTTCCCCCTTTTTCTCTTCCTTATCCATCCTTACTGTCCTTTCCTCTCTCCTTCCTCTCTTTTCTCCCATCTCCTACTACTTCCTCCTCTTCTCTCTCCTCTTTTCCTTCCCTGCTCATCCCCTCTTCCTCTTTCTCTCCACTCTCCCCACCTCCCTCTTTGTGTTTCCCTCAGTCTCTCCGTCTGAGACGACCCACTCAAACGTCGATGAATAATTCAGACTGTGTTGCACTGCAGGTTTTCCCCCTCTCCGCCCCCGCGCCTCCCTTCTTCTCCTCTCTCCCTCTCCTTTCCTCCTCTGCATCATTCCTCCTTCCTCCCTTCTTTTCTGTAAAAACAGAATCATTCTTTGGAAATGTGTCCTTTTTGGTCGTTTTTATCTCCAATTCTCTTGACTGAGTGTTTGATTCTTATTTCGGATAGTTGATTGAACAAGCGCAGATATTGTCGGCTGGTAAACAAGAACGAGAAAGAGGGAGAGATCCCCTTAGAAAGTGTTTAGTATTCTGCAGCTCTTTCTGCAGGGGGGTATTGGGTGTGTGATGTCTCCTATCTCTCTCTTTCACAAACACACACACACACACATTCTCAGAGTAGGTGCCATGCGCATGCTCAACAGCAGGGCTCTCCCACTGCCCCTCCCAAACTCAGCACACACTTACACCTACATCCGCATCACCACTCTCACCCCTGCTCCCTCTTCTTCTCCAGCTATCTATTTCCCGTGACTACTGATTTGTGATGAGGCGAGGCACCGAAAGCTCAAGAGATGTGAGGAAGGAAGGATGGAAGGAGGGTGAGCGAGTGTCGGAAGGAGTGAGCTTTCCAAGAATCTGCCTGTGACATTTTACTGATAATCCACAACTACACACACACACACACACACACACTTCACCTGCTTTACAGGAAAAATGACGCTGCCTGTGAGTGTCTGACGTGTGACTGTGAAAGCAAGTGTCATTATTGGTCACTGCGGCTCTCAGGAGATTTAGCCTATCAATACTGTAATACAGTTACAAACATTGTCCCTCATGAAATATTCACTTACTACAGATGATTTATTACACAAGATCTTTGTAGTCATAATTCCGATATAGGAAGTCCTCTACATCTTCCCCAAAAGTGGTTAATGGGTGAAAATAATAAATGATCTTTACTTAAACACGAAATTACTGAGGCTATCTACAATAAATCATAGAGAGAGTGGGTGGTCCTGATGTTTTAAACATATTGTCTGTATGTTTGATGAGTTATAGCTGCTCTTGTGTGTGTTTATCACTGGGCAGCCAGAAATGGGCAGTGGAATTCAGATGGGGGGATGTAAATTTGGAAAAAGGCTCCAGGCAGTCATCCTCATGACAGAAACGTTTTTTATTTGGTGTGAAGAAAACAAATTAGGTTCATGTGGAAATTACAGTATAAGGTAAGGAATTGCCAATAAAAACACAACCAGGTGTATTTTTATCTCCTAACTCGCATCAGATTGATGCTTCTTATCTTTAACACTTACAAGATGTGTATCAGCCCTAAAAAGGAAGAGACAGAGACGAAAATAGAAGGAGAGAGAGCCATGTTGGAAAAAGGAGAAAAAGACAACCAAAAAGAAGGATGGAAAAAGAGAGATGTAAGCAAAGAGACCACAACACGAGGTAGAGGAGGAGGGGGTAAAGAGGAAAAAGGGGATATTCACATGAGGCTACTCTCCTAGTTGCCATGGTGATCACGCCAGAGCGTCTGAACATTCCAGGTTTGGAGGCAATGGGAGGGGCTGAACGGTGAGGGAGTGTGCCCTGTGAGCCAATCACAGCTGTCTGCTGGGCTCTGACACATTTGCCACATGCAGAGCCCCAGCGTTAACAAGGTTACACAAGGTCTCCCAAAAAACACTGAATCACATCGCTTCAAAACAAGGCCGGATGACTCAGGTTGTTTATGTGTGAGTGTGTGTCGAAGGAAAGCAACGGTAGTTTAGACCAACAGAAAAAAAAAGTCACTGAACAAGAAGGACAGAAACAGAAATACAGACGTGTGACTGAGCAGCACATACACAAAGTACAGACATGCAAAGTGACAAGACACTCCAACACCAAATAAAGCAATTCACTCGGGTTACATAATTACTCGGCTGACAGAGATATTGGGTACACAGAGTGCTGGAATGTTCTGTGTCTCACCCAGACACATCACATGACCAGAAAATAGAAAAGCACAATCTATTGTACAATGGGAAGAAAATGAGGAAGACAGTGCATGTTTAGAGGCAAATTAGACTCCTTATTTCTCTGTTACAGTAACTTATAAACGCTTCATTTATACGGCCACATTCAAACTCAAGTGGAAAATGCCGCAAATCAGTGTGAACTGTACAAAGTTTATAGTTAAACATCAAAAGATAGAACAAAATATAAAAACAAAAATTTAAACATTTGAATAGGCATAAAAATATTATGCAAATGCCAGTCTGTACAGGTAAGTTTTTAGAAACTTTTTAAAGTGAGGTACTGACTCAGCTGATCGGATGTTGAGGGGGAGTTTGTTCCACAGCTGAAACAGTAAAAGCATGATCCCCTTTGGTTTTGAGCCTGTACCGTGGAACTTTTAACAGCATTTGATTTTCAGATCTGAGGAGTCTCTGAGCCGAGTAAGGAGTTATAAGATCTGAAATATAAACCGGAGCCAGACCATGTTGGGATTTAAAAGTAATCAGAAAATCTTAAATTGAATTCTGTAACGGATGCGGAGCCAGTGTAAGTCAGCCAGGACTGGGGTGATGTGTTCCCTATGTTGAGTGTTTGTGAGGAGTCTTGCTGCTGCATTCTGCACTAACTGTAGACAGGCAACTGCTGAATCATTTAGGCAAGTGAATAAGGAGTTACAATAGTCTAGGCGAGAGGAAATGAGGGTGTGAATATGTTGTCCACTATGTTTTTGGGGAGCATTGGTTTGAGTTTGGCGATATTTCTGATTTGCAAGTAGTGAGATTGGACAAGACTCTTAATGTGCCAATTGAAGTTGAGGTACTGATCAAAAACAACTCCCAAGTTTCTAGCAGAATGTTTTGTGTTAGCTGTTAGTGGTCCAAGGAGGGGGGTGACACTATTAGAAATATGATCAGGACCAATGAAGTTGGAAGTTGGACACTGGACATGGACATGGTAGGACACACATGACATGGGAGCAGTTGAAGAGCAAAAGCAGTGAAAACAGTTACTTTGAATACTCTGTTTGATAAGTAAGATGAAAACCACTCTAGAACAGTTTAACCTAGTCCGACCCAGTTCCTGAGTCTGTTTAGTAGAATTGTATGATCAACTGTAAGGGGCGGCTGTGGCTTAGTGGTAGAGCAGGTGGTCCACCAATCGGTGATTCGATCCTGGCCCACATGTCGAAGTAGCCTTGGGCAAGACACTGAACCCCAAATTGCTCCCGGGGGCTGTGCCTTTGATGTGTGAGTGCGTGTGAATGATTAATTAGTTTCTTTGGACTGTCTGCCATCAGTGTATGAATGTGTGTGAATAGGGTGAATGTGAAATGTAGTGTGAAGTGCTTTGAGTGGACTGTACTATACATTTACCATGTATCGAAGGCATGTACCATGCACTCCAGCAAAATGAGAATGGTGTGATTTCCAGAGTCCGCACTCATCAGGATGTCATTTGTTACTTTAAGTAATGCTGTTTCCATACTGTCATTCTTTCTAAAGCCAGATTGGAACTTGTTGAACTTATTGTTTCCTTCCATTATTTCTAAAAGTTGCTTAGCAACCACCTTTTCAACTATTTTGGAGATCAAAGGTAATTTGGATATGGGACAGTAGTTATGGGGGAGTGTTGGATCTAATCCACGTTTCTTAAGGAGAGGCTGGTTACAGGCCTGTTTAAAATAGTCCGGGACCACGCCAGATCTAAGAGACTCATTGATAATGTTAATAAGCCAGGGGGCGATGACTCGAAAAACCTCTTTAAAAAGGTTGGAAGGAAGAATGTCAGAATTACAAGTAAAGAGGTTGGTATTAGAGACAGTGTTGACCAAATCCAATAGGGTAATGGGGGGTAAACTTATCTAACATCATAGAGGAGGGTGAGGGATCAGGTGAAGGGAGAAGTGAAACAGCAGGAGTAATTGAAGCTTTGATGTTTTCTATTTTTTCCATAAAATACTTTAAAAACTCGTCACAGTCCTCAGCAGAGCTGGCACATACAGCAGCTGGGGCAGGGTTTACTAGACTGTTGATAGTACTGAAGAAAAATTTTGAGTTATGCTTTTGTGAGGCAACAAGATTAGAGAAGTAAGAGTGTCTCTTACGTTTTACCAGTGAGTTAAATGACAATAATAACTCTCTCACATGCAGCCGATGAACTTGAAGTTTTGACTTTTTCCATTGACGTTCAGCTTGTCTACATTCTCTTTTTAGTTTTCTAATATTTTCATTTATCCATGGCCTTGGGTTGGAGGGACGACATGACCTAGCTGTCATGGGGGCAATTTGGTCCAGTGATCTCATGCGCATGGTTAAATTAAATTGATTAACCATTTCATCTATATTGTTACACAGGGTCATACAACCATGAGCACTAAAGATAGCAGCAAAGTCTGCAGCCGAAGTGCTATTTAAAATGCATGTGTACACTATTTGCTCAGAACAGGGAGTAGTAGAAATGCAGTTTATATCAAATAAAACCATTTTATGATCAGAAATAAAATCCCTCAAGAGGAGGGAGTTCATGTCTAAACCCAAGGTAAAGACTGAGTCAAGAGTGTGGCCCTATTCATGAGTAGGAGATGATACATGCTGTTTTAGATTAAAAGAGCCATATATAGTTAAAAATTCAGATGTAAAACAATTATCAGGACGGTCAACATGAATATTAGAATCAGCAGCCAATAAGATGTGGTCATAATTAAGAACAATAGAAGAAATAAAGTAAAAGATTCCAGTAGTTCCAGTAAAAAAATTACTATTGGGTTTTGGAGGGCAATAGATAATAATGCAACACACAGGCATATCAAGATTGATTTTGAACATCATTACTTCAAAGCTGGTAGATTTCTCCACTCAGATGAAGGCACAATTTAACTCTTTTTTATATGCAACTGCCAGTCCACCTCCCCTGCCATTGAGCCTAGGGGAGTTGAAGTTCGTATAATTGGGGGAACATAATTCGGAGAAATCACTTATCTCACCAGTCTGCAGCCATGTCTCAGTTCAGAAGAGAAAGTCCAATTTGCTGGCTGTAATATAGTCATTTATGATGAAAGTTTTATTGGCCAGGGACCTTGTATTTATGAGGGCACAGCTGACAGGAGAAGTGTATTTATGTTTTGTGTTTTAATCACATTTTTTAAACGGACAGAGATTTGCAGCATTTATTCCACCGCTCAAAGCACTTGCTTTAAGGGCAAGGTGTCCATCAGTGTCTATTTGTGATAAAGACAGGAATGAAAAGAGTGGTGCTTCCACAAGGTGGTGAGCGAAGGGTGCGACAGTCTTTGTTGTGGGCATAGGGGAGGAAGAGAGTTCAGGTAGGCACGTGTGTGGTGTAAATAGTCAAACACGTCAAGAGGACAGAACAGCATACTGCAGATTAGCAACAAGCATGCTACTACCTAGTATGTTCAGGTGAAGATCGTCTTTTCCATACAGAGAGGAGCAATCCCAGAACAGGGTCAAAGTTGTGAATAAAACCAGTGTTTTGGGCTGCACACACAGACTGGAGCAAGGTATGAAGGCTATGAATCCTTCTAAAACGCCCGACACCGCAACCCAGTGTGGGAATTGGGACAGAAACAACTGTTGAGGAGATTAAAAAATTAAAATTCACTTGTTGGACTGCAGACAGGCAGTGTCGTTGGTGCCGACGTGGACTATTACTTTCGTAATTGTTGGGAATGAACCGAGGAGTCCTGGAAGTTTCTCCAGGATGTGAGGGTTAGTAGCTCTAGGGAAACAGCGCAATGCGATTTGAAAGGTTTATGGACAGAGGCGAGGAAGCTCGGAGTCTTCCCTTTTTTCCACCTCTGACTACCACCTCCGACCAGGGGGTGGCAATGTGATGATGGGTCCCAGTGGATGGTATCCAAAATGGCTGAGTTCATGACTGAGATCATTTTGGACTGTGTTGCTGCGGTGTCAATAAAATCGGATAAAAGAATTCGCAGTTCATCTGAAAATTGTCAGATATCCTCCTTGAGGTTAGTAATTTCTCTTTTTGCTTTTAGACAGTCCTCGCAGGGCATAGTCATATTAACCAGCAGTTTGGTGTTCACTCACTGCTGTTTTGTCTGACAGTACTGTTGTGATTGTCCAGACCAGACTTGAACCACAAGAAGACACAACAGCTCAGAACAAAGTTCATTCAAACTCAAGAGCACGTTGCCTAACATGAAATGTGTCTGAAACAAACAGAGGAACAGTTACAAAACAAATGTGGTGTCTTATACAGCACATACATATTTTTAACTTTTTTTCAGTTCGTATTTACATCAGATATGGGTTACATCCTATAATAGTTGTGAACAGTCAATCAGAAAACTAGATATGAGCAACAATGTGGAACTGATCCCGAAGGCCTGCAGCCTATGAGAAGACACTGCTGTCTCAGTGTTGTGTGTTGTGTGTTTGCTTGTCAGCTGGTGTGCTGGTGCCCACAGAGAGGTCTTCACCTGCAATCCTGCAGCAGCCATGTGCCTGTTCCTGTCAAAGTGCGCTTGAGAAAAAGACTGAAGCCTCACCTTCTCCTGGATGCCATCCGACACTGTGCTGATCTGGGTTTGTGATTCGACTGTATGTCTCACAGGGATGTGCAACAGAGTGTCCTAAATTATTAATCCCAGATGTGCTCAACTCAGGTAATTCCATCATACATGTTGAGCTACCACAAACAATACACAAACAATTTGTTGTACCGTTATAATGAAATCAGTGGTCAACTATGAAGGTGTTTTTGCCATGCTCTGTGGATGGCAATATCAATCGGTCCACCACTTTGGTCCAGACTGATATCTCAACAGCTACTGGATGGATTGCCATGAAATTTGGTACAGACATTCATGGTCCCCAGAGGATGAATCCTAATGAATTTGGTGATCCTCTGATGTCCTCAGAGGATGTTCCTCTAACTCCACTTGCAGGTCAAGTTTTCACTTGTCCCAGTGAAATATCTCAACATCTACTAGATGGATTGGCACACATTTTGTTCAGACATTCATGGTTCCCTCAGGATGAACTGTAAAAACCTTGGCAGTCCCTTAACTTTTCGTTTAGTGCCATCATCAGGTCAAAGTTTCAGTTTGTCTGAGATTTCGGTATATGATCAAATATCTGTAAAAATAACGATGTTCCTATTGGCCTCAGCTGTACTTTGTGTTTAGTGCTAATTAGTAAATGTTATCATACTAAAATGCTAAACTAAAATGGTGAACAAGGTAAATATTATACCTGCTAAAGCTTAGCATTTAGCTCACAGAGCCACTAGAATGCCTGTAGACTCCTAGTCTTGTTAAAGTATTTCTGATTCTGATTCTGATTGTTGCTTATTCAATTACTTAAATGACTAATCAAATAATAGCTATCTCTTAATTAACTAATTGTTTCAGAACAGCTAGGAAGACATTTTGCTTTAGATTTGGTTTGGTTTATTGACAACATTTAAATATAGTATTTCTTAAATAAAACATATAAGACTTTGTCAGGCATAGAATGATGAAATCCTTTATGAAGATGGAGCATTCCATGTCTGAACCTAAAAACACTGGAAACAAAGAACAAAAAACTGAAAAATTAAATGACAAAAGCAGACACAAAATCATTAATACAGACAAACATTTTTTTCAAACAATGTAACAGCATCCTTTATCTCAGCAGAGCACTGTGTCTAGCACAGTGCTCTGTATGCAAACATCCTGATGACATCCACTAATATGCAAGTCTTCTGAATTACAAATGCAAACATGATAGCAAAACAAGAATCAAAAGACATGCACACAGACTAACACTCAAATCATGTGTACATATGTGTATGTTTAACAGCTTGTAAAAGTCGTACCTCCTAGCCATCAACTGCCACAAACAAAAGGTGAACAATTACTGGAATGCAAATATAGGCACTTTACAATTAGTTGGTTGGCTGTGTAGTGAGAATTTCCTTCTTCCCCCTTCCCCCCTGAGGTTAACTAAGGACAAAAGGTTGAGGAGATCATATGCAAATGTTCCTTTTTTTTTGTTAAAAAGATTTATAGCTTCACGTGGATGAGCAAAGGAAAGGGGTCGGGTCCATCACAGGACAAGACAACCTAACCCACCTAACAGCTAGAGAGATGACTGAAGGTTGCAGGTCTGATTGCTGTCAGTATATCCGTCAACCATATGTCCTGGTATCGTGCTTGTGAGTAAAATGCAAATGTCCTACTTGCTGCAAGTCCCTCTTTGTTGCACTCTTAATGTGTCACTCTGGACAAGAACACCAGCAGAATGACTAAAAACCTTCCAAATATCCTACAAGTGTAGTTGTTCTACATTTCGACCGGTGTTCTTCATTATTCCCTGCAAATATACATTGATTGATTTTTATTTTGTTGTTGTTGAGCTTGGGCTCTTTAAATGGGGCCAACGAGCCAGCCTGTGAAAACATTTGCTACACAGAAGACCCACCAC